>NC_082714.1:161618865-161621365 GCF_030144855.1 Hypanus sabinus | reverse complement strand
ACGCTACCTAGGCAGGGCCAGGCATCTGGCCCATCGAGTCCTCTTCATCATTCAATAAGATCATGGCTGATCTGGCTGTGGACTCAGCTCCACCTACCTTTTCCCCAGAGGCCTTAATTCCCCTACTTAACAAATGTCCAACCGTACCTTCAATATATTTAATGATATAGCCTCTACGGTTTCCTCAGTGCCTCACACCCTCAGAGGCTCACTCCATCAGTGATTCATTCCCTCAATGACTCATTCCCTCAGAGGCTCACTCCATCAGTGATTCATTCCCTCAATGACTCATTCCCTCAGAGGCTCACTCCATCAGTGATTCATTCCCTCAGTGTCTCACTCCCTCGGTGACTCACTCCCTCAATGACTCTATCCTTCAGTTAATCACTCACCCAGTGGCTATCTCCCTCAGTGACTCACTCAATGACTCACACCCTCAGTGGCTCACTCCCTCAGTGTCTTACTCACTCAGTGATTTTTCTCCCTCAGAGGCTTACTCCATCAGTGACTCATTCCCTGAGTCCCTCAGTGATTCACCCCTTCAGCGACTCACTCCATCAAGGTCTCACTCCCTCAGTGACTAACTCCCTCAATGACTCCCTCAGTGACTCACTCCCTCAATGTCTCACTCCTCAGTGGTGCACTCCCTCATTCACTCCTTCAGTGACTCACTCAGTGACTCTCTCAGTGTCTCACTCTCTCAGTGACTAACTCCCTCAGTGATTCTCTCCTTCAGTGACTCACTCCCTCAGGTACTCTCCCCCTCAATGACTACTCCCTCAGAGACTTACTCCTCTGCTGGCATTGACTATTCAACTCTAAAATGCACCGTCTCATCGCTACCTATGCTACAGGCACCTCCGAGTCCCAAGGCTGTCAAAGGTCCTCGTTAGTCATTTTTCTGCAGAGTCTCTCTGAGATTTGGTAAGAATCAATACTGGACTGGATTGCATCTGATTATGTAAAAGGCACAGCCTTGTTAGGAGAAATGACCTCTTTCTGATTGATATCGCCCAAGCGGGGAAGAATTTGAGCCGGGCTGTGGGTACATATGTGCTTTGATACTTTACATTTCTTGTGACTGAACGGAATTGCTCAGTTATCAGTTATTCCTTAACGGGAGTGTGTTGAGTATAAAAATACACGGAGCACAAAACCTTTCACACTCTCTGCTCTATATATAGATACCTATAGAAGCCGCTTAATGTGGAGGTGTGAGATGACGTTGGTCCCTGTCAAGGAAGGAGATAAAAAGGGAGATTGGGAAAGATGTCTCCACCTACAGAAAATGGTCTTTCTGGTAGCTGATAAAAAAGATCTGAGGAGGTACAAACTGCAGCGTGGAAATGGTGGATGAGTAATTTTAAACAAAAGGTGGCATTGATATGCCAGCAGCCAATGAGAAAGTAGCATCATCCTGCAGGATCATCCTGTAGCATCATCAGGTGAGGAAGGCCATCTGATCTGCCCCTTGGTGGTGCTGATGGAAGGGTAAATATTGAGTGGGAGGCAGGAGAGGGGTATTTCTCCTTTCTGAAAGAAGGAACCACATGATGAGCCACACTTCTTCCCAGGACATAGGATCCAGCAGGTGACAGCTCCCTGTCCTTAGACTCCCAGGCACTGCATTAACGCAGTACTGTATGGTACATAGTCTGGGCACACATTCAGTTATTATTTATGATAAGCCATAAGAGCAGAATTAGACCATTCAGCCCATCAAGTCTGGTCCACCACCCTGTTCTCCTTACTTTCCCCCATAATCTTTGACATCCTTCCTAATGAAGAACCTATCAATCTCCACTTTACATACAGTATAAGACCATAAGATATAGGATAATTAGACCATTCAGTCTATCAAGCCTGCTCTACCATTTCATCATGGTTGATCAATTTTCCCCCTGAACCCCATTTTCCTACATTCTCTCCGTAACCTTTGACGCCCTGACTGATCAAGAACCTGTCAGCCTTCACTTTGAATATAAGATAATAACACCATAAGGGATAGGAGCAGAATTAGGCCATTTGGCCCATTGCGTCTGCTCCACTATTTCATCATGGCTAATCCATTTTCCCTCTCAACCCCAGTCTCCTGCTTCACCCCCCCCCATAAGCTTTCACACCCTGATTAATCAAGGTGATATAGCAAGTGACCTGACCTCCACCGCCATCTGTGGCAATAAATTCCACAGATTCATCACCTTCTGGCTAAAGAAGTTCCTCTTCACTTACATCTTGTTTTCCCCAGGGAAGGGGATCTACAAGCAAAGGGCACAAGTTTAAGGCGGCAGCCGTACAGAACAATACATAAAATATACTATAAGCTACAAAAAGAGGATTAACAAGGTTTCACAGATCGTTCAGGAGTCTGATGGTGGAGCAGAAGAAGCTGTTGACCTTGGTTCTTCAGGGTCCTGTTCCTCATCCCTGAAGGTAGCAATGTCCTGGGTGATGAGTGTCCTTAATGATGGGTGCTGTCTTCTCCAGGCATTGCGCTTGA
>NC_082714.1:161531908-161618665 GCF_030144855.1 Hypanus sabinus | reverse complement strand
GGCTTGCACCCCTTCTCCAGGCTTCTTGACCTTCAGGCTGCATTCCCCACTCGAAACCTCCCCGAATTCCCTCAGAGACAGCGAAGTGTCGGATTGCTCGACTGGCCTGAAAACGCACCATTAAAATGTAAATCACAAGTTCCAACTGAGGTAGAATCACATTTGAAAGTAAAAGCAAAAGAAATAGTTTTCTGCACTGTCTGAAGGACATCACCTTTGATCCTGCTGTTTGCTGACACCATCTTCTTACAATCAGTCAAACCTGGGCAATTGTGACTAGCTTGAATGGGAGTGTTGGTTAGCATGCACCAGTTGGGCAGAAAGGCTTGTTTCTGTGCTGTATTAGACCATGACTCTATGTAACACTGAGACAAACTATTGATAGGACTTTAACACAAACTGTGTCCCAGTGTCACACCTGTAGGAGCCTGCAGAAAGTGCAAGAGACTGATTTAGAATCTTACTGCATTCCATTGTCACTAACAGGAACGTGGTGAGACACTGTCACACACTTACCTTACCAGGACATATTAACATAACCTCTGCAGTCAGGACTTTCAGACTGGCTTTACTTACATGAACACGTACAAACAAGCCGGATGAACTCAGCAGGTCGGGCAGCATCCATTGAAATGAGCAGTCAACGTTTCGGGCCGAGACCCTTCGTCAGGACTCACGAAGTCACGAATCCTGACGAAGGGTCTCGGCTCGAAACGCTGACTGCTCATTTCAACGGATGCTGCCCGACCTGCTGAGTTCATCTGGCTTGTTTGCACGTGTTGATTTGGCCACATCATCTGCAGTGTACTTTGTGTTTACTGAGATGAACCCAAAAATATCTGGGCTTTTTGAAAGCAACTGTTAGTGTAATAGATCAGGTTATTGCTGGCTACTGTCCTGTCTTCCTGTCCCTTTGGAGGCATTGTACTGACATTAAAGTGAATCTTTCAAAGGATGCTAATGGAATCTTGGTATTTTCTAAACCCTGAGGTTTGATACAAAGGCTTTGATTTATTCATTCCTATCAAGGCTTGCAGGGCAAAGTCCCCTGTCCAAAGGTCGATAAGTCTGGAGGTCAGAGTCCATTGGCTGGTGAGTCCTGAAGCCCAAAGGTCGAAGACGGAAGTCAGCAAGTCCAGAGGTCGTGCTCCCAAGGTTGAATTCCCCCCCCCCCCCCAGGTAGGTGTCTCTGGAGGTCAGAGGTCTGTGAGGCAGGGTCAGGGACTGGAGGGTCAACGTCTCGGAGTCTGACAGACCAGGACGAAGGATTCGAAGTCGGAGGCCCAGAGATGGCCTGTCCTGAGGTTGGAGGCCTGTCTGTGTGTGTGTGGGTGGGTGGGAGAATGGGAATAGGTTTGTTTTTCTGGTGTTGTGTTTTTGCTTGTGTTGTACTGCTGAATAGTGTGGGTGTCCTATGTTGGCACCGGAATGTGTGGCAAAACTTGTGGGCTGCCACCAGCACATTCTTAGGTTTCAATGTACATGTGGTCAATGACTAAGCAAGTAAAACTGAATGAATGAATTAGACTTGTTTCCTGTTGGGTGGTTGGATGAGGTGAGAATGTAGGGGTGCTGAATTCAGGTCCATTATCAAGGACCCCCACCATACAGGCCAAGGTCTCTTCTCACTTCTGCCTTCGGGAAGGAGGTACAGGAGCCTGAGATCCCACACCAACAGGTTCAGGAATAGTTACTACTCCTCAACCATCAGACTCCTGAACCACCATGGATCACTTCTCTCACCTCAACACTGAACTGATTCCACAAGCTACAGAATCACAAGGATTTTCCAATTTATGTTCTTAGTATTTATAAAATATAGAACATAGAAATCTACAGCACATTACAGGCCCTTCAGCCCACAATGTTGTGCCGACCATGTAACCTACTCTAGAAACTGCCTAGAATTACCCTACCCTCTATTTTTCTAAACTCTAACCTAAGAGGCTCTTAAAAGACCCTATTGTATCTGCCTCTACCACAGTCACTGGCAGTGCATTTCTTTTCTTAACTAGATTTTCTAAATCCTTTGTACACCATGGTTCTTTAACCCAACCATCCTTTCCCTGCCTCAGTGGAACATACCCATCCAGAAGTCCATGCGAATGTTCCCTGTACATATTCCACATTTCTGCCGTGCATTTCCCTGAGAATATCTGCTCCCAATTTATGCTCCCAAGTTCCTGCCTAGTGGCAATATATTTCCCTCTATCCCAAGTAAATGTTTTTCCAAATTGTCTGCTCCTATCCCTTTCCAGTGCTAGATAGAGTTGTGATCACTACCTCCAAAATGTTCTCCCATTGTGAGATCTGACACCTGACCAGGTTCATTTCCCAATACCAAATCAAGTACAGCCTCTCTTCTTGTAGGCTTATCTACATATTGCATCAAAAAACCTTCCTGAACAAACCTAACAAACTCCACTCTATCTAAACCCTTTGCTGAGGGAGATGCCAGTCAATAGTAGGAAAGTTAAAATCACCCATCACAACAACCCTATTATTATTGCACCATTCCAGAATCTGCCTCCCCATCTGCTCCTCGATATCTCTGTTACTATGGGGGGGGGGGGGGTTTATAAAAACATCCAGTAGAGTTATTGCCCCCTTCCTGTTTCTGACCTCCACTCACACTGACTCAGTAGACAATCTCTCCATGACTTCCTCCTTTTCTGCAGCCGTGACGCTATCCCTGATTAGCAATGCCATGCCCCCACCTCTTTTCACTCCCTCCCTGTCCTTTTTGAAACAAAAAGCCTGACACACTCAGCAGCCATTCCTACCTCTGAGACATCCAAATCTCTGTAATGGCCACAACATTATAGTTCCACGTATTGATCCACATTCTAAGTTCTTCCACCTTGTTTATGATGCTCCTCGCATTAAAACAGACACATCTCAAACCATCAGGCTGAGTGCATCTTTACTCTAACATCTGCCTGTCCTTCCTCACAAACTCCCCACAAGCTGTCTCTACTTGTGTTCCAACCTCCCCATCCTCTGCCTCTTCACTTTGGTTCCCACCCCCCTGCAAATCTAGTTTAAATCCACCCCAAATGCAATAGCAAACCTCCCCACCAGGATATTGGTCCCCCTTGAATTCAAGTGCAACATGTCCTTTTTGTACAGGTCACACCAGCCCCAGAAAAGGTCCCAATGACCCAATGAATCAAAAACATGAATCCCTGCCATCTCATCCTATTCCTATCCTTATTGTTGCGTGTCTCAGGCAGTGATCTCGAGATTACTGCCTTTGAGGTCCTGCTTCTCAATCCTGTAATCTGCTTTCAGGACCTCCTCCCTTTTTCTACCTATATCGTTGGTACCAATATGTACCACAATCTCTGGCTACTCACCCTCCCATTTCAGGATATTGTGGACACACTCAGAAACATCACAAGCTGACAGCTGGGAAGCAAACTACCATTCATGTTTCTTTTTCGCGCCCATAGAATCGCCTGTCTGTCCCCCTGACTATAGAGTCCCCTTTCACTGCTGCCATCCTCTTCCTTTCCCTACCCTTCTGAGCCACAGGGCCAGACTCAGTGCCAGAGGCACCGCCACTGTTGCTTCCCCTAGATAGATCACTCCTCCCACAACAGTACTCAAAATAGAGTACTTATTGTTAAGGAGGATGACCACAGGGGTGCTCTCCACTGACTGTTGCTCTCCCTTCCCTCTCATGACAGTCACCCACTATCTGTCCCTTGTGGCCCTGGTGTGACTACCTGCCTTTACCTCTTCACCTTTCCTAACAAGCCTCAGGTCATTGAGCTGCAGCTCCAGTTCCCTCGTATGGTCTCTAAGGAGCCCATCTCAATACACCTGATGCAGATGTAGCCATCAGTGAGGCTAGAAGTCGTCTGGATAGCCCATATCTGACACCCAGAGCAGGAAACTGGCTTTGCAGTCATACCCACTATTTTAAAGTTAGAGGAAAAAAGAGATATGAATGTAACTTACTGCATACTGTGCCGAAGCCCCAATGAGCCAAAGCCCTACTACTATGACTCATGCTACTCCAATGACTACTCCGCTAGGCTGTATCTCCTTTTTATCCCGGAACCTTCTCAGCAGCCTTGCACGATGGTGAGCTTCTGTGACTGTACCCTTCTCCCAGTTGACTACAATCAGAGGTCTTGGGTTAAGGGTGAAAGGTGAAAAGCTTAAGGAGAACTTGAGGAGAACTTTCTTCACTCAGAGGGTCATGAGTGTGTGGAATGAGCTGCCAGCACAAGTGGTGCATGCGAGCTCAATTTGAGTGTTTAAAAGAAGTTTAGATAGGTACATGGATGGGACGGGTATGGAGGTCTATTGCCCCAGTGCAGGTCGATGGGAGCAGGCAGTTGAAATGGTTTTAGCATGGACTAGATGGGCCAAAGAGCCTGATTCCCTGCTTGTACTTTTCTATGACTCTCTGACTCTAATAGTGAACATATGAATCTGTGGCTGTGCAATGAGTGAAAACCAAATGTGTTAGCTGGAAATCCGAAACAAAAACAGAAAACTCTCAGCAGGTCAGGCAGCATCTGCAGAGGAAGAAACAGGGTCAATATTTCAGGTCAAAGACTCTATCTCAGAAATGGTATTGGCACTGAGAAGTGACTGTTCCGGTGATGATTTTTAGTACCACAAGATAGAGGAAAGGATTAAACCATTCAGCCTGTTAAGACTGCTCCGTCATTCAATTATAGCTAATTTATTTTTTCAACCCCATTCTCCCACCTTCTTGACAAAACCCTTAACCCCTTTATCAAATGAAGAATCGATCAATCTCTGCCTCAAGTACAACTAATGAGTTGGCCTTCACAGCTGTCTGTGGCAATGAATGCCACAGATTCACCCACCTTTGGCTGAAGAAATTCCTCAGTGCCTAGGAACATTGCTTTATTCTGAGGCTGTGTCCCAGGGGTCCAGACTCTCCTACTAATGGAAACATCCTCATTATGTCCATTTTACACAGGCCTTTCAGTATACAGTGGGTTTCCATGAGATCCCCCCCACCCTTCTGAACTCCACTGAGACATCAAACACTCCTCATTTGTTAACCCTTTAATTCCCGAGATCCTTTTGTGAACCTCCTCTGGACCCTCTCTAAGGGCAGCACATCTTTCCTTAGATATGGTGTCCATGTTCAGGAATAGCTTCTTCCCCTCTACCATCAGATTTCTGAAAGGACAATGAACGGATGATCACTACCTCACCAGTTTATGTTTTTTTTTTGCACTACTTAATTAATTTAATTTAAAAATATATACATATTTATATATCTTACTGTAATCTACAGTTTTGTTATTGTGTATTTCAATGTAGTGCTGTTGCATAACAATAAATTTCACCACACTTGCTGGAGATATTAAACCTGATTCTGATTCTGAAAATTGCTCACAATATCCCAAATGTGGTCTCATCAATATGACTAACTGCTTTTTGGATTGCAATAATTCTAGTGGAAAGCTTCAGTGAATGTGTGAGGAGCCCTTAAAGAAACCATGCCCTCTTTCTCTGAGTTGCCCATGCCTCATACTCTCTGTAGCACAGATCACTGAGAACTCATGGACTGTATGTGTCAGCTTCTCGCATCTGCCATCAGGCAAGAGGTACAGAAGCCTGAGGTCCCACGTCGTCAAGTTCATCCCTTCAACTATTCGATTCTTGAACCAGCCCAACAAAACCCTAATCACTGTAGTTCAGTAAGCCTGACCACTCTGATCACTTTTCACTAAACTGGACATCTTTCTTGTTCTAATCGTGTTCTTTCTTGTAAAAAAAATTGTGAATAATTTATGTTTAATTTATATTTTCCTTGTGAATATAGTGTATTTGAGGTTCCTGTGATGCAAGTAAGTTTTTCTTTGCATCTGTGCACATGAGTATTTGTGCAGACGTCAATAAACCCAACTTTGACTTTGACTGTCCACAGAGAGTATTTGAGGTAACTGGCAGGGCTGCCAGTTTGGTGGGATGGTAGCAGAGAGGAATTGGTTTTGGGATATTGTTAACCAAGTATACAAAATATCTTAAGTAAACAACGTTTTACAAAATTCATTAGAATCTTCTGACAGATTCTAATTGGCTTCCCACTCCTCCCACATGAAGCTGGTATCCCAGCAACTCTGGAAATTTGTTTAACGCCCACTCTCAATAGGTCAACGTGGATGGTAGAGGGATGGGGCAGGGTGAGAGAGATGTACCAGACACAGAGGGAAAATCAACTGAATCTTTCCTTACAACATAGAACAATCCATAATGTTGTGTTCACCTTTTAACCTAATCCAAGATCAATCTAACCCTTCTCTCCCTTATGGCCCTCCATTTTCTATCATGTATGTGACTACCTAAGAGTCTATTAAATGTCCCTAATGTATCTGACAGGGTGTTTCATGTGGTTAGGGAGCAATTTAATAGAGGTGACCAAAGGTGTGAATTAGAATGAGGGAGAAGGAGAAGGAGGGAGAGAGAGAGAGAGAATCTATATGAAGGAAAGAGGGGGAGAAAGAGGGGGAGAGAGATGGAGAGACAGACAGATACACTGAGAGGGGGAGAGAGGGAGAAAAAGAGAGTGAGCGTGTGTATGAGGAAGAGAGAGTGAGAGGGGGAGAGTGAGAGGGAGAGAGAGTGAGAGGGGGAGAGTGAGAGGGAGAGAGAAAGAGAGAGATAGACAGACAGACAGACAGACAGACAGAGACAGAGAACATGATTGGCAAGGGTGCCAGGTATTGATAATAAATTTTGTTAGTCTGTAAATTGTGAACTGAAGTGAGTTCGATCTGCAGTGAAATCTGAATTAAGCACAAGGGATTCTGCAGATGCTGGAAATCTGGAGCCACACACAGAATGCGGGAGGAACTCAACAGGTCTGGCAGCATCTATGGAAATGAATAAACAGTTGATGTTTCAGGCCAAGGTCCTTCATCTGGACTGGAAAGGAAGGGGGCAGAAGCCAAAGGGGAAGGAGTACAAGCTGGCAGATGATAGTGGAACTGCCAATAAGGAATTATTTTAGCAGTGTGGGTAAAGCACAGAGATTGAATCACTCTTGTAAAGGGTTGACATAGACACAATGGGCTAAATAGCCTCTAAGTCTCTATGATCTTAGAACAGTTAGGACGTCTTTGTCAGGGCATGGCCTCCTCTAGTGCCAAGATGAGGCACTCTCAGGGTGGAAGAACAATATTCTGTCTGGGTAGCCACCAACCTGATGGCATGCATATCGATTTCTCCTTTCAGTTAAAAAAAAGTTTTGTCTCCCCCTCCCTTCTTTTTCTATTCTCCATTCTGGCCTCTTACCTCTTCTCACTTGCCCATCACCTCCTCCTAGACCCCCTCCTCCTTCCCTTTCTCCTTTGGTCCACTCTCCTCTTGCATCAGATTCCTTCCTCTCTGGCCCTGTATCTTTCCCACCCACCTGGCTTCACCTATCACCTTCTAGCTATCTTCCTTCCCCCCTCCCCACCTTTTTATTTTGGCCTTTTCCTCTTCTTTTCAGTCCTGATGAAGGGTCTTGGCCTAAAATGTCGACTATTTGCTCATTTCCATGGATGCTGCCTGGCCTGCTGGGTTCCTCCAGCATTTTGAGTGTGTTGCTTTGGATGTCCAGCATCTGCAGACTTTCTCCTGTTTAGTCTTTGTTTAACGTTTGTAGGCTTCTTGCAAATGGACGAGCTGCAAGCTCTGAGGTTATCATTTCCACAGCTCAATACTTCCCGACCCATGCTGTCTTCATCCTTGTTTTCAAATCACTCCTTGTTCCCTCTCCTTGCATTCTCTGCAAACTCCTTCAGTCTCCAATCTCTCTGAGAACTCAGAAAGCTCTTAGATTGAGAAGTATTGGCACCGAACACTCAAACACATTTCTACAGATGTTCTATAGAACGTATCCTGACTGATTGCATCATAGTCTGGTACAGGTACAGCAATATGAATGAAGCTGCAGTGGACCACTCTTAGTCTGGCCTTTACCCTTTGACCTTTTGGCATGGGTGACCCTACCAAGAGCCAAAGCATAAAGCGCTAACTCCAACCAGCGTAACTCTCCAGGTCAAGCCTCCAAACAAAGACAAGGTTGTTCAAAGACAAACGAGAAAATCTGCAGATGCTGGAAACCCAACAAAATGATGAAGGAACTCAGCAGGCCAGGCAGCATCTAGGAAAAGAGTACATTCGATGTTTTGGCTCGAAACCCTTCGTCAGGACTGGAGAAAAATGCTGAGGAGTAGATTTAAAAGGTTGGTATGACAGGTGGGGGGGGGGGGGAGAGAGAAACACCAGGTGACAGGTGAGACCCAGAGGGGGAAGTTTCAAGTAAGGAGCTGGGATGTTGATTGGTGAAGGAGACAGAAGACCATGGTAGAAAGAAAAGGGGAGAGGACACCAGAGGAAGTCGATGGGTGGGCAAGGAGATAAGGTGAGAGGGAAAAAGGGATGGGAAATGGTGAAGGAGGGATGTGGGGGGAGGGCATTACCAGAGGCTTGAGAAATCGATGCTTCTGCCATCAGGTTGCAGGCTCCCCAAACAAAATATAAGGTGTTGTTCCTCCAGCCTAAGTGTGGCCTCATCAGTGGAGGAGGTAATGGGTGGACGTATCAGAATGGGAATGGAAAGTGGAATTAAAATGGGTGGCTACTGGGAGATCCCATTTTTTCTGGTGGACAAAGAATAGGTGCTCGGTGAAATGGTCTCCCAATCTATGCGGGATCTCACTGATATACAGGAGGCCACACCAGGAGCACCGAACACAGTATACGACTCCAACAGACCCACAGATGAAGTGTCACCTCAGCTGGAAGGACTGTTTGGGGCCCTGAATGGTAGTGAGGGAAGTGGTGTAGGGGCTGGAATAGCACTTGCTATGCTTGCAAGGATGTACCAGGAAGGATATCAGTGGGGAGGGACGAATGGACAAGGGAGTCATGTGGGAAGCAATCCCTAGGGAGCTGGTGGTGTGGTGGATGAGGACAAGACGAACCCTATTCCTAGTTGGGTGCAGGGAAGATGGGGTGAGAGCAGACGTGCATGAAATGGAAGAGATGCAGTTGAGGGCAGTGTTGATGGTAGAGGAAAGGAAGCCCCTTTCTTTGAAAGAGGAGGACATCTCCTTCATTCTAGGATGAAAAGCCTCATCCTGAGAGTAGATGTGGTGGAGATGAGGGAACTGAGAGAAGGGGATGGTGTTATTTATAACAACAGGGTGAGACAAGGTATAGTCCAGGTAGCTGTGAGAGTCCACAGTCCTGACGAAGGGTCTCAGCCCGAAACGTCGACAGTGCTTCTCCCTATAGATGCTGCCTGGCCTGTTGTGTTCCACCAGCGTTTTGTGTGTGTTGTTGTCCATAGGTTGTGGTCCTTTTGAAGGTCTTTCCTTTCAGTCACTCTTTAAAACAACCCTCTCACTAAACCTTTGTTGATGCATTGTTTATGCAGTCTGAAGCGTCATCATGCTTCTGGCACCAACATAACGTGACTGCAATTCATCAACCCTAACCCATGTGTGTTTGGAACGTGAGAGGGAACAGGAACGACCAGAGCAAACCCTGGTAGTCACTGGGAGAACAGAGTCCTGACAGTCAGCAGCAAGAATTGACTCCCTGTTCCGACCGTTAGTGCTGTTAAGAGTTAGGCTAACCGCCACTCTACCTTGCCCCCCCACGCATTTGCACAGAGTTCACTTTGTTAGTTACCTCCTGTGAGGTAACTGAGTGTATGTTTGTGGTATTTTGTTGCTGTAGCCCATCCACTTCAAGGTTCAATGTGTTGTGCATTTGGAGATGTCCATCTGCACGCCACTGTTGTAGCGTGTGGTTATTTGAGTTGCTGTTGCCTTCCTGTCAACTTGAACCAGTCTGGCCATTCTCCTCTGACCTCTCTCATTAACGAGGTGTTTTCACCCACAGAACTGCCACTCACTGGATGTTTTTTGTTTCTCACACCATTCTCGGTAAACTCCGGAGACTGCTGTGCATGAAAATCCCAGGAGATCAGCAGTTTCTGAGATACTCAAACCACCCCATCTGGCACCAACAATCATTCCACGGTCAAAGTCACTTAGATCACATTTCTTCCCCATTCTGATGTTTGGTCAGAACAACAACTGAACCTCCTATTATGCATTGAGTTGCTGCCACGTGATTAGATATTTGCATTAACAAGCAGGTGTACAGGTGTACCTAATAAAGTGGCCACTGAGTGAAGGTCAGTGTTGAATGACGGGCAATGGCTTCTTGGCAATGGGTAAGCAGGCCTTATTTTAATTATTGCAAGATACAGTAGATAGGCAGCTAATAGTAGTCTCACCCAGCTCCACTTTCCACTTGGAAAAATGTCCCAGAAGAATGCAGACCTTCAATATATTTATATGAGGCTTTGATTAATAATCCACCAAGTCTTGTGATCCAAGGGACTGAGGGAGCTCTTGAAACTGTTGAGTGCTTTCATTAATTTAAAGTCCCCAAGCGCTGTACAAACAGTCAATGTTACCAGAAGGCCAGTCCCAGCTGAGTGTCCAAGTGGTTTTATATTTCATTTTGAAGGTGAACTGGTTTCGTGTCAGGAGCTCTTGAGTGGTGAGGCCATTTGAGGATTGGGTTTGAGGCCTGGGCCTGGATTTCATGGGTGTTGTGGCGACCCCTGAGGAAGTTTTTATTTTACTTAGAGATACAGTGCAGAACAGATCCTTCCGGCCTTTGAGCCCCACCACCAGCAATCTCCCAGTTTAGCTCTTGCTTAATCACAGGACAATTTACAATGTCCAACTAACCTGTTAACTGGTACGTCTTTGGATTGTGGCAGGAAACTAGAGCACCTGGAGAAAACGCACTATGCACGCAGGAAGGAATGGAAGCAGAACTGAACTCTGATGCTTCGAGCTGTAGTGGCGTCACACTGACTGCTACGGTACCGTGGCGTTCTGAAGCTCACCCATGACTCGGGGTTTGCTCCCTGGATCCACACCTGCCTGGAGTTGCTGCGGCCGGAAAGGTCGGACTCATTGTTCCCAGTCTGACCAGGACAGCAAGGCAAAAATAAAACCTGCGTCAGAATCGGGTTTATTATCACTGAATTAATTATACATTGTGAAATGTGGTGCTTTATGACAGCAGTACAGTACAAAGACTTAAAATTATCATAAATTGCAAAATAAATGCATATTGCAAGTGAAAAGGAATAATGAGGTTAATGGGTTCAGTAAGCTAATTGCAGAGGGGACAATGTTGTTTGAACACTACCTCACTTTCTTAATATATATTATTTCTGTTTTTTGCACAATTTTAAACCTATTCAATATATGTATATTGTAATTGATTTACTTAATTATTTCTTCTTCTTCTTAATTTTTTTCTTCTATATTATGTATTGCATTGAAGTGCTGCTGCCACGTTAACACATTTCACGTCAAATGCCGGTGATAATAAACCTGATTCTGATTATTTACATTTCCCAATTATTGTTTTTCTTTTCTCCATATTGGTTTTTACAACTTCTTAGTGCAAGAAAATGGACTCCTGAGCTCCCCGTTTGTCATTGTGACCTTCTGCTGTCGGCCTGCCATGCACTCTCTCTGTAACACTTTATTCTGCACTCTGCTCCTGTTTTACCTTATTCGAAGTTCAAAGTAAATTTGTTACTAAAGGACGTATATGTTACCATATGCAACCTTGAGATTAATTTTCTTGCAGGCATTCGCAGGGAAAGAAGAAATACAAAAGAATTTTACAAAAAACTAAACTTGAACAAAGACTGGCAAACAAGCAATGTGCAAATAAGGAGGTACAGGAGCCTCAGAGATTCAGGAACAGCTTCTTCCCCTCCACCATCTGATGGACATTGAACCTCTGAACACTACTTCACTAGTTTTATTTTGCACTACTTATTTAATTTAACTTTTAAAAATATATATACTTACTGTAATTTACAGTGTTTATCAGTTTGTATCGCAATGCCGCATAACAACACATTTCATGACATAGGCAGTGATATTAAACCTGATTCTGAAAAATAATGCTGAAAACATGAGTTTTAAAGTGTCCTTGAAAGTGAGTCTGTCTGTTGCAGAATCAGTTCAGTGTTGAGGTGAGTGATGTTATCCTCACTGGTTCAGGAGCCTGATGGTAATAACTGTTCCTGAACCTGATGGTGTGGGACCTGAGGCTCATTGTGGTGAGTGAAGTTATCTACTCTGGTTCAGGAGCCTGATGGTTGTGGGGTAATAACTGTTCCTGAACCTGGTGGTGTGGGACCTGAGGCTCATTGTGGTGAGTGAAGTTATCTACTCTGGTTCAGGAGCCTGATGGTTGTGGGGTAATAACTGTTCCTGAACCTGGAGGCTCCTGTACCTCCTGCCCACTGGTAGTATCAAGAAGAAGCATGGTCTGTATGATGAAGGTCCTTGCTTTCTTGTGACAGTGCTCCATGTAAATGTGCTCAATGGTGGGGCTGGCTTTGCCCGAGATGGACTGGGCTGTATCCACTACCTCTTGTAGACTTTTTAGTTCCTGGGCATTGTTGCTTCCATATCAGACCACTCCATACCATACACTATGTAATGAACTAATGCATATGATCACTATGCAAGGCAAGTGCCAATAATGAACCATTTCCAATTCGAACTCTAATTTCAATTCCAATTTCTGGATGATCTCTTGAATCAGGGCATGCCAAGGAGTTATCTGGTGACAATCTCATTATTGTACGGGACAGCCTTGAGGAACAGGGACCTCTGCTATTCTTCACAGAGAAGACTGTGAGTTCAGTTCCTGCTCCAGGAACAAGGGCATATAACCCTGGCTGACCGGTGGGCAGCTGTAGGCTGTGGTACTGTCATTTTGGGTGAGATATGAGAGCTGCTGCTGATTCCATGGTAGACCTGTGCGGAAGATCACAGTGGATATTCCTAGCATTCTGCCCAGTTCTCCTTTCATAACTAATGGTATTTAAACACATTGATAACTGGACAAAAACTGCCATTGGGATTAGACCATAAGACATAGGAGTAGAATGAGGCCATTTGGCCCATCGAGTTTGCTCACCAGTCCGTCATGGTTGATTTATTTTCCCACCCAACCCCATGTTCATGCCTTCTCCCCCCACCCTATGAAACCCTTACTAATTGAGAACCTAGCAACCCACACTGAAAACATACCCAATGACTTGGCCTCCACAGCCACAAGTGGTAATGAATTCCACAGATTCACTAACAAGAGAAAATCTGCAGATGATTGAAATCCAAGCAACATACTCACTGGCCAATGGCTCGAGAAATTCCAACTCATCTCCTTTCTAAAGGGATGTCCTTGTATTCTGAGGCTTCCCCTTGTCCTAGACCCCTCCTCCCCCACTATTGGAAACATCTTCTCCATGTCCACTCTGTTGAGGCCTTTCAATATTTGATAGGGTTCAATGAAATCTTCCCTCTTTCTTCTAAACTGTAGTGAGCGCAGCCCCAGAGCCAGCAAATGCTTCTATATATCCTCTTTCCACCCTCTCTGCCCACCTGCCTGTCCTTTCAATAGGATGCGTATCCGTGGAAGTTAAGCTCTTTGCTGTGATTTTCTTCCAGCCACGGCTCAGCGATGCCCACAACATCATACCTACCAATGTCTAACTGTGCTACACGATCATCTACCCTATCCCGTATCACGCGTGCATTCAAAACCTTCAGTCCTGTATACTTCACCCTTTTCAATTTTGCCTTCATGGTACCAGAAGCTAAACACTTACCCCTAAACCTGAAGGCACACACTCTTCGTTCTGCGATCAGCTTCTTCCCCTCCGCCATCAGATTTCAGAATGGACAATGAACCCATGAACACTTCCTCACTACTTTTTATTTGCTCTCTTTTTGCACTCCAATTCTGAGCTTTGCGTCTGAGGATTAACTTTCGTTCTATCACTGTCTGTTTACTTTTATTGTTTGCATAATTTGTTTTTTTCTCTCTCTACACATTGGGTGTTTATCAGTCATTTTTTATTATGGGTGTGGGTTTCTTGTTTTATGGCTGCCTGTAGGGAAACAGATCTCAATGGTGTATGCATACTTTGATAATAAGTGCACTTTGAATTTTGATTCTGAAGTTTTTGTTTTTTTATTTATTCTGGAATGTCTCATAACCTCTCCTGCATTCTTCTCTTACAGAACCTCGGAAGAGAAAACATTTAAATCAATAGTAAAGAGGGCGCAGCAAAAATGTATTAAGCTAAAAGGAGGTAATTAAACATTCATGAGACTCTATAGATGTATAAAGACATACAGTAACAACAACGGCGAGGGAACAGGGAAGTGGTTTGTGTTCAGGGAAAAACATTCGAGGACAAGGAGAGAAGGCCAAAGTCAGAATCAGAATCAGGTTTAATATCGTCAGCATTTGTTGTTATGCTGCAACAATACAATACATAATAATAATAAACACTAAGTTACAGTAAGTTTATATATATATATATATATAGTTAAATTAAATAAACAGTGCAAAAAGAGAAAAAAAAGTAGTGAGGTAGTGTTCATGGGTTCAATGCCCATTCAGATATCTGATTGCAGAGGGGAAGAAGCTATTCCTGAATTACTGAGCATGCACCTTCAGGCTCTGGTACCTCCTCCTTGATGCTAACAGTGAAGAAAAGGGCAAGTCCTGGGTGATAGGGGTCCTTAATAATGGATGCCATCTTTTTGAGGCATTACCCCGTGAAGACGTCCTGGATGCTGGGGAGTCCAGTGCCCATGATGGAGCTGGCTGAGTTTACAACTTTCTGTGGCTTATTTCGATCCTGTGCAGTGGCCCCTCCATACCAGAAGGTCCTGCAGCCAGTCAGAATGCTCTCTATGATACATTTGTGGAGATTTGTGAGTGACAATTGGGAATGGAAGGATTGAAATTAAGCTATTAAGGAATGTGAAACAGGATACTTTGCAGCAACATCAGGAACAAAGAGCTGGTTAGGGTGGGAATGGGTTGTTAAGGGTCTGACATTACTGCAGGTAATGACAGGAGTTTAAGAAATACTAAATCGTTCTTTTTCTTTGATACACTTCAAGTTATGCTTCTGGAAGAAGATGGTGCTGGTGAACTACATGACCAAGGACAACATCTTCCAGATGGTTCACAAAACTACTTCTTTCACTTCTTTTCCATCTTCTTTTTCTTTCAAAGTTGGCTCTGCTACTGTTGGAACCTGGGATCTACATGCCGGTGTTGTGTTTTTTTGGACTGATTGAGCGATGCTCAGCCGTCTCCGAGGGCGCTTCGAGCGAAGCGTGTGGCCTTGAGGCCAAGAAGCCTGGAGATGGGGCACCAGCCCATGATCGACTCTATTTCTCGCCAATTAAAGCCGAGGAAGATTGAAATCATCAAGGCGAGTAGATGTTCAGTGCCGTGCGGCAGTCTCTCGCTCGCTGCTCCCGGAGGGAGGTCCCTGCATTCAAATGGCCTCTCTCTCCATCAGTGCTGTCGGAGGCTGGTACCGAGTCCTGGGTGTCGGGTGAGGGTTAGCTGACATGGTTTGTGGATTGGTCTCTGTAGATCACGTTGTCATGGTTTCCGGTCACTCCTTTTTTGTGTTGCTATTTTGAGCAACTTTGAGTCGAGGCAGTCAACAGATAACGAACACTGAGCTGAACTGAATATGCCTGGACCCTTTCCATTTTGTGTTTTATATCCTGCGTTTTCCTCTTCTTTGGTGTCACTTGTGCTGGGGCGGGTGAGCTGGGTGGGAGGGAGGAAAGGGTCTTGCTCTGCTAAACAATGTGGACATGCGATGTTGGGACCGGAACGTGCGGTGACAATTGCAGCACATCCTTGGGTTGCCATGGTCGTTAACGGCAACGGCACATTTCTCTGTACGCTTATTCTTATGATAAATGAATGAATCTGAATCTGAGTAACAGAGTTTCCTGTGATTACAGTACACCACAAATTAATAATAAGTTGCGAACATGTAGTTCCAATGGTTAGCTAAGTCAGTCTCCAGCAAGGCCCTAGGAACTATAAGAGGAAAGGATTTTAATTATGTAGACGATATGAGATATTCTCCCTGAAATGAAATAGAAGCAAATAAATATTTGAAAAGAAAAATGTTAAAGGTTATGTGAGGAAGAGAAATAGATGATAAAGTGAATTCAATATTTCAGGAGCTGTGGTGAGAGGCTGTAAACCTTTATGGTTTATATTTCAATCTTCGTGTTCTAACCACTCTCCTGGAAAACATAGAGTCATGCAGTCATCGGGCTCCACAGCACAAAAGAAGGCCCTTTGGCCCATCTAGTCCATGCTGGACCGTTGTTCTGCCTCATCCCATCGACCTGCACCCTGACCATAGCCCTCCGTACCCTTCCCATCCATGTACCTATCCAAACTTCTCTGGAATGCTGAAACCAAACCTGAATCCTCCACTTCCGCGGGCTATTTTTTACCACACTCCCACCACCCTCTGAGTGAAGTAGTTCTCCTTCATGTTCCCACTAAATATTTCACTTTTCACCCATAACCCGTGTCCTCCAGTTCTAGTCTGACCAAACCTCAGTGGAGGTCGGGAGAACACACATCAGCGGCCATTGTGAACAGCATCAGACTCTCCGGGGAATACGCACTAACTGCTGCAGGAACTCGACATGTCAGGAAGCATCTATACAGTCGACAGTTCAGGACAAGAACCTTCATCAGGGTCAGGAATTTCTGAAGGGCCTCTTTCCTTACTGTATAGGAGTGGTTCAATAGGGCACCTGAGCAGCATTTTCTCAAGGAGTAAGGAAGCACAGAAGCCTGGTCATAAAGAGAGCCAGTAAGAAAACAGGTGCTTCAGAGGACTGATTCCTCACTGACCATCAAGCACCCATGGTCAGTGATAATATTGTGCTGTGTGTCGTGCATCATGGTCCAGAGGAACAATCCTACATTCATCTCCTTTTTCAGTCTCCCCACATTCTTGTTCAATGCTCAAGTTAAACTCACTATCAAAGTACGTGTTTGTCACCATATAAAGCCCTGAGATTCATTTGCTTGTGGGCATTCACAATAAATACAAAGAAACACAATAGAATCAATGAAAAGCGGCACACGGACGGAGATGGACAAAAAAAGCCCATGTGCAAAAAACAACAAACTGTGTAAATGCAAGAAATAAAAATAATAAATAAGTAACTAAGAAATAAATATTGTGAACATGAGATGAAGAGTTCTTGAAAGTGAGTCCATAGGTTGCGGAAGTTAGTCCCTCTGGTTCAGGAGCCTGATGGTGGCAGGGCAATAACTACTCCTGAACCTGGTAGTGTAAATCCTGAGGCTCCTGTGCCTCATTCCTGATGTTCTCCCACTGGCCCACAAGCTGGTCCAGCTGGCCCACTAACCCACACGTCTTTGAGCTGTGGGACAAAAATGGAGGATGTGGGGAAACCCCTGCAGACACAGGGAGTAAGTGGAGACCCTGCACACGGAGAACCAGAGGTCGCTGGCAACTGTAAGAATGTGGCTTTGTGCCGCCTTCTGCAATTATTGGCCTTGACAGTGACCCTTGTAAATTGTAAATGAATTGTAAGTGAACTCCACTCCTTCCTGAGTCAGAAGCCTCTGTTCATGGACATTCTCGAAACCAGAACACAGATGCAATCTGACATTATCGGGCAACACTGTCAGAATGTTTGGATATGGCCCAAGTGCGGAAGGAGAGAGACACTGAAGCGGGTCGACAGTTCACTGATTTTAATAAAAACTGTTGCAGAATTTAAAGGAGAAGGGAAACAACAAGCACTCAGCCAATAGGGCCGTTATCTAAAGCACTCAAACTGAAAGTTCAATGCTAGCATCACGGCTGGAAACAATAACTAAATTGTAAATTTACTTATTTGTGCCTTAGGGATCAGTTCTGGGAACCCTTCTCTTCATGATTTTTATAAATACACTTGGATGAGGAAGTGGAGGGATGGGTTAGTAAGTTTTCTGACCACACGAAGGTTGGGGGTGTTGTGGATAGTGTGGAGGGCTGTCAGAGGGATATTGATAGGATGCAAAACTGGGCTGAGAAGTGGCAGAGAGAGTCAACCCAGATAAGTATGAAGTGGTTCATTTTGGTAGATCAAATATGATGGCAGAATATAGTATTAATGGTAAGACTCTTGGCAGTGTGGAGGATCAGAGGGATCTTGGGGTCCAAGTCCATAGGACACTCAAAGCAGCTGCGCAGGTTGACTCTGTGGTTAAGAAGGTGTATGGTGTATTGGCTTTCATCAATTGTGGAATTAAATTTAGGAGCCGAGAGGTAATGTTACAGTTATATAGGACCCTGGTCAGACCCCACTTGGAGTACTGTGCTCAGTTCTGGTCACCTCACTGCAGGAAGGATGTGGAAACCATAGAAAGGGTGCAAAGGAGATTTACAAGGATGTTGCCTGGATTGGGGAGCATGCCTTGTGAGAATAGGGTGAGTGAACTCAGCCTTTTCTCCTTGGAGCAAAGGAGGATGAGAGGTGATCTGATAGAGGTGTATAAGATGATGAGAGGCATTGATAGTGTGGATAGTCAGAGGCTTTTTCCCAGGAATGAAATGACTAACACAAGAGGGCACAGTTTTAAGGTGCTTGGAAGTAGGTAGAGAGGAGATGTTAGGGGTAAGTTTTTTACACAGAGAGTGGTGAGTGCAAGGAATGGACTGCCAGTGACAGTGGTGGAGGTGGATACGATAGGATCTTTCAAGAGGTGCCTGGATAGGTAAATGGAGCTCAGAAAAACAGAGGGCTATGGGTAAACCTAGGTAATTTCTAAAGTAAGGACATGTTCAGCACAGCATTGTGGGCCGAAGGGCCTGCATTGTGCTGTAGGTTTTCTATGTTTCTATGTTTCTGAATGAACATTGCTCCTTTCCAGGGTCTGCGAGACAGTGGTCCTCCTTCCCAGGTATGGACAAGGGTAAGCAGGGAGATTAAATGTTCCTGTGCTTTTGGTTGAGTCTCAACAAGACTGAACAAAAAAGGGAATTCTATACCATCATAATGCGACAGCAATTAGCTGGAACACGCGTACCCAGAAGCGCAATTGTCGAAGCTGCTGTGCAGCTGGTCAGCAGGGGCATGGAGACCCTGCAGCAGAGCCCATGGTTGTGACCAACACCAGGGGAGAGCCGTATCATCAGTGGAGATGTATTTAGGATAAGTCAGGCAAAGGCTCCACCTTGAGTTGTACAGTCATACAGTGTAGAAGCTGCCCTTCGGCCCCACTCATCCATGCTAGACAAGATTCCCATCTACGCTAGTTTTAATGGCCTCTGTTTGGCCCATATCCCTCTACAGCTTTCCCATCCATGAGTCTGTCCAAATTGTTCTAAGAGTTGCTGGAGAATCCACCTCTACACTTCCTCTGGCAGTTCATTCCATATACCCACCATCTTGAGGCCCAACGGATGAAGCCTTGAGCTTGAGAGTCTGCAAGTCCGGTCGGAAGCTCGATCGCTGAGAGTTCGCAAGTCCATTAGAAGCTGGAGGCCCGGAGACGGCCTATCTTGGGGTAGGAGGACTGTCTGTGTGAATGGGTGGGGAAACTAGCTTGTTTTGCTGTGGTGGTGCTGAACATTGTGGACATGACACAGGAATGTGTGGCAGCATTTGCAGGAAGCCCCCACCCCTCCCCAGCTGGTTTTGGATTGTATTGGTTGTTAATGCAAACAGCCTATTTTGCTGTCTGTTTCAATGTACGTGTGATAGATAAATGAATCTGAAGAAGGAATCTGATTGGAGGGATGATGAAGTAAGAAGCTGGAAGGTGATAGGTGGAAGAGGTAAAGGGCTGAAGAAGAAGAAATCTGATAGGTGAGGAAAGTGGAGGATGGGAAAAAAGGGGGTGTAGATGAGAGGGAGCTGATGGGCAGGTGAGGAGAAGGGAAGGGGTAAGAGGGGTAGAATGTGGAATGGAAAGAGAGAGAAGGGGAATGAGAGAAGAAATTGTCAGAAGTTACAGGAATCAATGTTTGTGCCATCAGTTTGGAGTCTACCCATTTGGTACATGAGTTGACCTTAAACACAAGAGATTCTGCAGATGCTGGAAACTCAGAGCAACACACACGAAGTGCTGGAGGAACTCAGCAGGAAAGGACTAAAGATTCAACATTTTGGCCAGGATCCCAGTATCAGGAAGGGAAAGGAAGGGGGAAGGAAGCCAGAATAAGAAGGTGGGGGGGGAGGAAGGAGTACAACCTGATGGATGAAGCCAGGTGAAGGGGAAGGTAGGTGGGGGGGGGGGGATAAAATGAGAAGCTGGGAGATGAGAGGTGGAAAGGGTAAAGGGCTGATGAAGAGGGAATCGGATAGGAGAGAGTGGACAATGGGAGAAAGGGAAGATGGACAGATGAGGAGGAGTAGAGGTGAGAGAGCAGCTAAAATGGGGAATGTATAAAGAGAGAAGGGGAGGGAGAGAACTTGCCAGAAGTTGGAGAAGTCGATGTCCATACTGTCCGGTTGGATGGCTATCTGGGCAGAATATGAGGTGTTGCTCCCCCACCCTGAGAGGGGCTCATCGTGTTCATGCCGTCGAGTAGGATGTTACCCAGCTGGAATGTAGGGTGTTTGCATTTACATTTTCTTTAATGAAGGATTGAGCAGCAGCTCTGAGAATGTCAACCGGCCACCCCCTCCACCCCCTGCCTAACCCATACTAACCCCTCTCTCTGAAAGCACAGCAAACACACCAGCTTTAGCACAGGGTCCTGTGCCAGCTGCAAATTAAAATAAAGAGAATTTGAACTCTCTGCTCCAGACGTCACTTGGATGCGCTATTGAGTTACAGCATAACACGGAGGCTATTTCAAGAAACAAAGACAGCTGAATTCTCATAACACACCACTCCTTAACAAGGCCACAGCTATACCCTCTCAGTATCTGCGTGGCTACTTGGATAATGTGTGGGGAGGGAGCCTTTACATGGTAACATCTGAGCCCATTGCGGACTTTGCTTTCAGGAGCTCATCCATTTCCCTTCGAGCAGAGCCCCGTGCCTGCCCTACCTTCAAGGTCAGACCAGAAACCTTATCCTTGTCCTCTAATTCTTTCTTCTCACTGGCATTCCTTTCTGGACCTCAGACAGCATCTGGAGACGTCCTTGATGACAGGATGAATCATTATCGATTTGGCATTTCTGGAGAGGCCCGAAGGGAAGTGACTGTGGTGAACTACGTGTGCCTGTCTGGACACGGCCCCTGCTGACTGCTCCTGTGGCTCCACCCACGGACCCCTGTATAAAGGAGATCGAGGCCTGAGCCGGCCTCTCAGTCTCCAGGATGTTGTATGGTGGTCAATTGCTGCTTGTTCCTTCTTCCAGTCAATAAAAGCCGATATCTCGCCTTTACGTCTCAGAGTGAGTTATTGATGGTGCATCAGGGACTTCAAGGCAGGAATCTCCGAAACAGGAGAAGACAGTACCCCAATTAGGCGGCAGAGTTTGGTAGCCTGGGATTGATATTAACAAAGGAGATATTGATAATCCTGAAATCAACCCAGAGATGCATAGGGACTTGGGAGTCCTTGTGGAGGATTCCCTAAAGATTAACTTGCAGGTTGAATCGATGGTAGGGAAGGCTAGTGCAATGTTAGATTCATTTGAGAGGATAGAGTATATAAGCAAAGATGTAATGCTGAGGCTTTATAAAGAAATGGTCAGACTGCACTTGGAGTATTGTGAGTAGTTTTGATCCCTTATAGAAACATAGAAACACAGAAAGACTACAGCACAATACAGGCCCTTTGGCCCAGAAAGCTGTGCCAAACATGTCCTTACCTTAGAAATTATCCAGGGTTACCCATAGCCCTCTATTTTTCTAATCTCCATGTACCTATCCAGAAGTCTCTTAAAAGACCCTATCATATCAGCCTCCACCACCGTCACCGGCAGCCCATTCCATGCACTCACCACTCTCTGTGTAAAAAACTTACCCCCGGCATCTCCTCTGTACCTACTCCCCAGCATCTTAAAACTGTGCCCTGTCATGTTAGCCATTTCAGCCCTGGGAAAAAGCCTCTGACTATCCACACGATCAATTCCTCTCATCATCTTATACACCTCTATCAGGTCACCTCTCATCCTCCGTCACTCCACGGAGAAAAGGTCGAGTTCACTCAGCCTGTTCTCACAAGGCATGCTCCCCAATCCAGGCAACATCCTTGTACAAACGTTTGTAAATCTCCTCTGCAGGCTTTCAATGGTTTCCACATCCTTATAACCAGATAATATAACAATTATAGCACGGAAACACGCCATCTCGGCCCTTCTAATCTGTGCCGAACACTTACTCTCACCTAGTCCCACCGACCTGCACTCAGCCCATAACCCTCCATTCCTTTCCTGTCCATATGCCTATCCAATTTTACTCTAAATGACAATACCGAACCTGCCTCTACCACTTCTACTGGAAGCTCGTTCCACACAGCTACCACTCTCTGAATAAAGAAGTTCCCCCTTGTGTTACCCTTAAACTTTTGCTTCCTAACTCTCAACTCGTGTCCTCCTGTTTGAATCTCCGCTACTCTCAATGGAAAAAGCCTATCCACGTCAACTCTATCTATCCCCCTCATAATTTTAAATACCTCTATCAAGTCCCCCCTCAACCTTCTACGCTCCAAAGAATAAGGACCAAATTTGTTCAACCTTTCCCTGTAACTTAGGTGCTGAAACCCAGGTAACATTCTAGTAAATCTTCTCTGTACTCTCTCTATTTTGTTGACATCTTTCCTATAATTTGGTGACCAGAACTGTACACAATACTCCAAATTTGGCCTTACCAATGCCTTGTACAATTTTAACATTACATCCCAACTCCTATACTCAATGCTCTGATTTATAAAGGCCAGCGTACCAAAAGCTTTCTTCACCACCCTATCCGCATGAGATTCCACCTTCAGGGAACTAACTATGCACTATTATTCCTTCCTGTAGTGAGGCGATCAGAACTGAACACAGTACTCCAAGTGGGGTCTGACCAGGGTCCTATATAGATGTAACATTACCTCTCGGCTCCTAAATTCAATTCCACGATTGATGAAGGCCAATACACCGTACACCTTCTTAACCACAGAGTCAACCTGTGTAGCAGCTTTGAGTGCCCTATGGACTCAGACCCCAAGATTCCTTTGATCCTCCACACTGCCAAGAGTCTTACCATTAATACTATATTCTGCCATCATATTTGATCTACCAAAATGAACCACCTCACACTTACCTGGGTTATCTAAGAAAGGATGTGTTGACATTGGAGACAGTTCAGAGGAGCTTCACAAGGTTGAACCTCGGTATGGAGGTTAGCAATTGAGGAGCATTTGATGACGCTGGGCCTGTCCTCGACAGTGTTTAGAATAATGCAGAGTAAATCTCATTGAAACCTATTGAATGTTGAAAGACCTAGACAGAGTGAACATGGAGACCATGTTTCCTATAATAGGAGATTCTAGGATCAGAAGCCTTAGAATAGAAGGATGTCCTTTTAGAACAGAGATGAGGAGGAATTTCTTTATCTGGAGAGTGGTGAATCCGTGGAATTCATTGCCACGGATGGCTGTGAAGACCAAATAATTGGATATATTTAAAGCTGAGGTTGATAGGTTCTTGATTAGTCAGAGTGTCAATGGAGAATGCCTACGTGTGCATTGTTTAATGTAGGAAGGCTGATTAACGGGCAGCCACCACACGGTCCTTGACCGACTGGGGTCAGGATCCAGTGACAAGATGACTGGAGACCCTTCTCTGCTGCAACCTTCCTCCACCTTCACTGACATAGTGATGAGTCGTCATCTTCTGCCAGCTCCACCGTTGAGGTCTAGGTTGGACCGCTCTTTGTCTGGAACTTTACTGTCATGGGTGACCCTACCAGGAGCTAAGCTCTCGGGATCTCAGGAACTCACAAGCCTCCCCACCACGACAAGTTGATGATCCTTTGAGAGGTGCCAGGTTGACGAGGGGGTTAGTCTGAAGAGATCTGGTACGTCACCAAAGACTTCAGCGGACTTCTGCAGATGTAAGTTGGACAGCTTTCTGGTTGCGTCACTGTCTGGTTTGGTGGCCACTGCACAGGACCTGAAAAAGCTGCAGGGAGTTCTCTGCTCAGCCAACTCCATCATGGGCACTACCTTCCCCAGCACTGAGGGCATCTTCAAAAGGCGATGCCTCAGAAAGGCAAAACCCATCATTAAGAACCCCCATCACCCAGGACATGCTCTCTTCTCATTGCTGCCATCAGGGAGGAGGTAGAGGAGTCTAATGACACACTCTCAATGTTTTATGAACAACTGTTTCCCCTCTGCCATCAGATTTCTGAATGAACCATGAACCCATGAATGCCACCTCACTATTTTTTTCTTTCTCTGCTCTCTTTTTTGCACTACTATGTACGAGGGGTGATTGATAAGTTTGTGGCCTAAGGTAGAAGGACATGTTATTAACTTCAAACTTTCTGCATTATCATTCAAAGAGTTGAACCGCACCGTGTATGTAACGAGAGAGTCTTGAACCTCCAGGTGGCCCACTGTAGGGGTGATTGATAAATTCCTGGTCTAAGGTAGAAGGAGATGAGTTATATAGCTCTTGTTACCTGCACGTGCAGTTCAACTCTTTGAGTGAAAATGCAGAAAGTTTGAAGTTAATAACTCAGCTCTTTCTACCATAGGACACAAACTTTTCAATCACCCCTGCTGGAGACCGCTTCTGGAGGTCCAAGACACCGACTTCTACAAAGAAGAAGGCTCCACGACCGCTGGACTAAGTGTGTAAATGTAGGAAAAATAAATGTCAAACACGAGGAAATCTGCAGATGCTGGAAATTCAAACAAACACACACAAAATGCTGGTGGAACGCAGCAGGCCAGGCAGCAACTATAGGGAGAAGCGCTGTCGACGTTTCGGGCCGAGACCCTTCGTCAGGACTAACTGAAAGGAAAGATTTCAAATCTCTTACTATCTTTCCTTTCAGTTAGTCCTGACGAAGGGTCTCGGCCTGAAACGTCGGCAGTGCTTCTCCTGAAAAATAAATGTGCTAGGTTTTCTAAAATGGACTCCTTCTACCTTGGGCCACGAACCTATCAATTACCCATTGTATATAATTTATTTATTTACTTACTGTAATTGATAGTTCTTTACTATTACATATTGCACTGTACTGCTGCCACAAAACAACACATCTCACTCCAAATGCCAGTGATAATAAACCTGATTTGGATTGTCTATGTGCCAGTGATATATGGATGAAGCTTTTCTCTTCCTGTTGACTTAACACCATTCTCCACACCTGTGCTCTGATTTTGTGTCAAACTGATTGTGGTTTCGCAAGCTATTTACATCAGGTCAAATGCAAAATAATTGGGTAATCTGTGCCCCCAACTGTCAGCTCCCATTGAGCGTCTTGGAAGGGACCAGGTTAGGCCGTGTCACCGCAACGACTGAGCACCGTCTTACTTGCTGTTCTTAGCAGGAGGTGAGTAGAACAAGATGTCGTATCCCTGGAGATCCAGTGATGGATTGTTATGGCCTAGTTAGGGTTGTGAAGGAAAAAGACTGGGGACTTGTGTGGTTAATCAGACTGAGATAAGCATATTAAATCAAACTGTGTAAGTATACACCTCCACGTTCCCTATACTCGTGTAGATGTGAGGGTGCAAACGTGTAGAAGCTGGCACAGAGGAGGTGCAGGTAGGAAAGATGGAAGCAGGAGGGAGTTCCAGGGAGATTAAGGGAGGAGTGGAAGAAATAAAGAGGACATACAGAGAGGTATTCACAGCCAAGGTACAGGACACTGGAAACTGGGTGACAGGAAGGGGAAAGGGGTTAAGGAGCCAGTGCAGAGCACCCTGTGGCCATCCCTCTCAACAACACTTTGAATTCTGTTGGTGGGTGACCAAACAGAGGAGGTTCACCGTGGAGGGTCTCTGGCCTTTGTGATTCAGAGGGAGGTGAGGAGAAGACACATGCTGTGGTGAAAGAAAATTCGTTAGTTAGGGGAGTGGACAAGTGGTTGTTTAGGTGAGAACGAGATTCCCAGATGGTATGTTGCCTCCTGGGTGCCAGGGTCCAGGCTATCTTGGATCAAATCCTCACCATTCGTAAGTGGGAGGGTGAACAGCCAGACGCCATGGCCTATGTAGATACCAATGACATGGATAGGATGAGTGCTGAGGCTCTGCATTGGGAGTTCAGGGAGTTAGGTGCTAAGTTAAAGGACAGGACCTCCAGGGTTGTGATCTCAGGATTGCTACCCATGCCTTGTGCTAGTGAGGCCAGAACTTGGAAGATTAAACTTTTTAATTCGTGGCTAAGGAGTTGGTGTAGGAGGGAGGGCAGAGGAATTTTGGATTTTGTGGGCTCTCTTCCAGGGAAGGTGGGACCTGGTTTGCACCTGAACTGGAAGGAGGACTAATATCCTAGTGGGAAGGTTTGTTAATGCTGCATGGTGGGGTTTAAACTAGAGTTGCCGGGGGAATGGAACCAGAGTGTCAGAACAATTAGTGGAGGCAGATGTTGGTAAGACTAAAGGATGAACATGGTGTGACTAGTATCCTGAGCTGCCTATATTTCAATGCAAGAAGTATCGTAGGAAAGGTGGATCATAGTGCTGAAGATGAGGTATCTGGTTTACAGAGACAATGCATAGTGAGGAGAGGCTGTTGATGGGGCAAAATTGCAGTCAACAGGATGAGAAGCAACGTTAAAGGCGGTCAAAATCGAAAAGGGTGAATATGGGACTGAAGGTGTTACATTGGAATGTGCGCAGTTACATGAACTTGTAGCACAGTTGCAGGTTGGCAGGTCTGATGATGTAGACATCACTGAATCATGGCACAATGATCATAGCTGGCAGCTTAACGTCCAAGGATACACTTTGTATTGAAAGGACGGGAAGGCAGAGGGGGCAATCTTGTTCTATTGGTAAAAAAATGAAATCAAATCATTAGAAAGAGGTGACATAGGGTTGGAAAGTGTTGAATCATTGTGGATAGACCTAAGGAACCGCAAGGGTAAAAAGACCCTGATGGAAGTTGTATACAGACCTCCTAAACAGTAGTAAGGATGTGGTCTACAAATTACAAGGGATTATAGCAAATGCATGCCAAAAGAGCAAAGTTACAATAGGGTTCTGAAAGAGGTGGCTGAAGAAATCATGGAGGCATTAATAAAAATCTTTCAAGAATCACTAGATTAGAGAACGGTTCTGGAAGACTGAAAGTTGCCAATGTCACACAACTCTTCAAAAACAGACAGAGGCAGAAAAAAGGAAACTAAAGGCCAGTTAGTCTGACCTCAGTGGTGGGAAGAAGTTGGAGCTGATTATTAAGGATGAGGTCTCAGGGTACTTGGATGCACATGATAAAATAAGCCATAGTGCATGGTTTCCTCAAGAGAAAATCTTGCCTGACAAAGCTCTTGGAATTCTTTGATGAAATGATAAGCAGGACAAACGAAGCAGAATTGGTTGATGTTGTGTACTCAGATTTTCAGAAGGCCTTTAACAAGTTGCCACACCTGAGGCTGCTTAACAAGCTGTGAACCTCTGGTATTACAGGAAAGATTCCAACATGGATAAAGCAGTGGCTGATTGGCAGGAGGCAAAGAGTGGGAATAAAGGGACCCTTTTCTTATTGGCTGTTGGTGACTAGTGGTGTTCAATAGGGGTCTATGTTGGGACCGATTCTTTTTACATTATATGTCAAAGACTTGGATGATGAAATTCAGAATCGGAATCAGGTTTATTATCACCGGCAAGTAATGTGAAATTTGTTAACTTAGCAGCAGCAGTTCAATGTAATACATAATCTAGCAGAGAGAGAAAATATTAATTATAAATAAAATAAAATTTAATAATAAATAAACAAGTAAATTAATTATTTATATTGAATAGATTATTTTAAAATGTGCAAAAACAGAAATACTGTATATTTAAAAAAGTGAGGTCGTGTCCAAAGCTTCAAAGCCCATTTAGGAATCGGTAGCAGAGGGGAAGAAGCTGTTCCTGAATCGCTGAGTGTGTGTCTTCAGGCTTCTGTACCTTCTACCTGACGGTAACAGTGAGAAAAGAACATGCCCTGGGTGCTGGAGGTCCTTAATAATGGACACTTCCTTTCTGAGACACGGCTCCCTGAAGATGCTCTGGGTACTTTGTAGGCTAGTACCCAAGATCGAGCTGACTAGATTTACAACATTCTGCAGCTTCTTTCGGTCCTGTGCAGTAGTCCCTCCAAATCAGACAGTAATGCAGCCTGTCAGAATGCTCTCCATGGTACAGCTATAGAAGTTTTTGAGTGTATTTGTTGACATGCCAAATCTCTTCAAACTGTCTTGCCTTCTTTATAACTACATCAATATTTTGGAACCAGGTTAGATCCTCAGAGATCTTGACACCCAGGAACTTGAAGCTGCTCACTCTCTCCACTTCTGATCCCTCTGTGAGGATTGGTATGTGTTCCTTCGTCTTACCCTTCCTGAAGTCCACAATCAGCTCATTTGTCTTACTGACATTGAGTGCCAGGTTGTTGCTGTGACACCACTCCACTAGTTGGCATATCTCACTCCCATACACCCTCTCGTCACCACCTGAGATTCTATCAGCAATGGTTGTATCATCATCAAATTTATAGATGGCATTTGAGCTATGCCTAGCCATACAGTCATCTGTATAGAGAGAGTAGAGCAGTGGGCTAAGCACACACCCCTGAGGTGTGCCATAGTTGATTGTCAGCAAGGAGGATATGTTATCACCAATCCGCACAGACCGTGGTCTTCTGATTAGGAAGTCGAGGATCCAATTGTAGAGGGAGGTACAGAGGCCCAGGTTCTGTAACTTCTCAATCAGGAGTGTGGGAATGATGGTATTCAATGCTGAACTATAGTCGATGAACAGTATCCTGATGTAGGTGTTTGTGTTGTCCCAGTGGTCTAAAGCCGTGTTGAGAGCCAGTGAGATTGCATCTGCCGTTGACCTATTGTGACGATAGGCAAATCTCAATGGGTCCAGGTCCTTGCTGAGAAAGGAGTTCAGTCTAGTCGTAACCAATCTCTCAAAGCATTTCATTGTTGTCGACGTGAGTGCTACTGGGCAATAGTCGTTAAGGCAGCCCACATTATTCTTCTTAGGCACTGGTATAATTGTTGCCTTTTTAAAGCAAGTGGTAATTTCTGCCTGTAGCAGTGAGAGGTTGAAAATGTCCTTGAATACTCCGGCTAATTGGTTGGCACAGGTTTTCAGAGCCTTACCAGGTACTCCATCGGGACCTTCTGCCTTGCAAGGGTTCACTCTCTTTAAAGACAGTCTAACATTGGCCTCTGAGTCAGAGATCACAGGGTCACTGGGTGCAGCAGGGATCTTCACAGCTGTAGTTGTGTTCTCCCTTTCAAAGCGGGCATAGAAGGCGTTGAGTTCATCTGGTAATGAAGCATCGCTGCCATTCATGCTATTGGGTTTCACTTTGTGGGAAGTAATGTCTTGCAGTCCCTGCCGGAGTTGTCATACATCTGATGTTGCCTCCAACCTCGTTTGAAATTGTCCTTTCACCCTTGAAATAGCCCTCTGCAAATCATACCTGGTTTTCTGGTACAGGCTGGGTTGCCAGACTTGGATGCCACAGATCTGGCCTTCAGCAGACAACGTACCTCCTGGCTTTGTTTCAAAGTTTGCAGATGATATGAAAGTAGGTGGAGGTAGTTTTGAGGAAGTAAAGAGGCTACAGAAGGACTTAGATAGATTAGGATGGGCAGATGGAATATACTGTTGCGAAGTGTATAGTCATGCATTTGGTAGAAGAAATGAAAGGTTTGACTATTTTCTAAATGGAGCAAAAATACAAAAAAAACTGAAGTGCTTTGGGACTTGGGAGTCCTTGTAACCCTAAAGGTTAATTTGCAGGTTGAGTCAGTGATGAGGAACGCAAATGCAAAGTTAGCATTCATTTCAAGAGAACTAGAATATAAAAACAAGGATGTAATATTGAAACTTTATAAAGCACTGATGAGGCCTGACTTGGAGATTTTTGAGCAGTTTTGGGCCCCTATCTTCGAAAGGATGTGCTGAAACTGGAGAAGGTTCAAAGGAGATTCATAAAAAATATTCCAGGATTGAATGGCTTGTCATATGAAAAGTGTTGATGGCTCTGGGCCTGTATTCACTGGAATTCTTAAGAATGAGGGTGATCTCATTGAAACCTAATGAATGGTTAAAGGCCTTGAGAGAGTGGCCATGGAGAGGACGTTTCCTATGGTGGGAGAGTCTAAGGCTAGAGAACACAGCCTATGAATGGAAGGTCATCCTTTTAGAAGGGAGATGAGGAGGAATTTCTTTAGCCGCAGAGTGGTGGATCTGTGGAATTCGTTGCTGCAGGCAGCTATGGAGGTTATGTCTTTATGTATATTTAAGGCAGAAGTTGATGGATTCTTGATTAGTCAGGCATGAAAGGATACAGGGAGAAGGCAGGAGATTGGTGCTGAGAGGAAAATGGGATCAGCATGGCAGAGCACCCTCAATGGGCCAAATGGCCTCATTCTGTTCCCATATCTCATATTCTTATGGAAAAAGGAAACACAAAAGAAACGTGAAAAACTACACAAGTACAGACAATGACTGATAAACAACATTGTGCAAAAATCAACAAATTACAAACAACAATAACACTGTGATTCTGAATTGTAAAGGGTCCTTGAAAGTGAGTCTGTAGGTTGTGGTAACACACACAGCATGCTGGAGGAACTCAGCAGGCCAGGCAGCGTCTACGGAGAAACGTAAACAGTTGAAGGTTCAGGCCGACACCTTGGTCTGTTTGTTCCTCCAGCATTTGAGTGTATTACTTTGATTTCCAGCACTGCAGGTCTTCTCTCGTTTTTGCAGGTTGTGGAATCAGTTCAATGTTGAGGTGAGTGAAGTTACGCAAATTCATTCAGCATCCTGATGGCCGTAACCTGGTGTCCTGGGACCTGAGGCTCCTGTGTAGGGTTTTGTGAATAAAACAAGCAAGTCATGTTATGTACTTAACAAAAGCCCCAACACTTTGCTTCCGTTACCAAAAAACCAAAAGCAGCTCGATGATAGTGATTGTGAATTCTGTAGAACAGTTTCTATCTGGAACAGTATGTGTCATCTGTCACCGATTACATTACCCTACACCTGTACCTCCTGCCTGATGGTAGCAGCGAGAAGTGAGTAGATCTGGACGATGGGGTCCTTGATGATGGATGCTACCTTCCTGCTACAGAGGTTCATGCAAATGTGTTCCACAGTTGTATCTTCTCTGCATTCCCTGCAATCACGTCCTTCCCATAGTCCGGCAATCATTGTTGAACATCTTGCTCCAGTGCTTCTTCAGATGTGTATTGGTCATTTGTCCATCTTGTCCAAAGTTCAAAGTATGTATGCAGAATACACCACTGAGGTTCGTCCACCGCCAGGCAGCCGTGAAACAAAGAAACACCGTGGAGCCCGTTCAGAGAAAACATCAAACACCCAACACTGAGTTTTTTTGTGTTTATTGTGAATGCCCACAGGGTTGTATATGGTGAGATATATGCACTTTGATAATCAATTTTCTTTGAGCTTCGAAGGCGAGAAGGATCTCAGCATGGAACGGGGACTGTTCTCTTTTCCATCGATGCTGCCTGGCCTGCTGAGTTCCTCCAGCATTTTGTGTGTGTTGATTCAGTGTACTCTCCACGTCATTTTATCTAACTGTGCTGCCACCTTCAGGAATCCGTGGTCATGTGCAGTAAGGTCTCTTGCTCAGGATTTCCCGGGGCCCTACCACTCTCAGAGGGTGATCTGGACGGCGATGTAGATGATACCAAGATCAGTGGAGGGGCAGGCAGTGTCTCTGCAGAAGTTCAAAGTAAATTTATTATCAATGAATAGCATATACAACCTTGAGATTCAGGATCTTACAGGAATCCACACAACAAAGAATCACAATAGAATTCACAAAAAAAACACACACACAAAACAAAGACTGAAAAAACATTGAAAGTGCAAAAGAGGACAAACTGAGCAAATAATAAAAAAGTAAACAAATACAGCATAGAACATGAACTGCAGAGTTGACAAAAGTGAGTCCACAGCCACAGTCAGTTAGTGGGCAATGAAATGGTAGAGGGAAATGTGGGGGTTTTGCACTTTGTTAGGAAGTATAAAAGCGTTGTCTAATTTCTAAATAGGGTGAGAATTCAGAAATCAGAGGTGCAGAGGGCGTTGGGAATCCTCGTGCAGGATATCATCGTTGGAGTCAGTAGTTCATTTATAATGTGCTGTGACACATGACATGGGTGACCACAGTCTTTCCATGACCATGATAGTTCTGGGCAATTTTTCACAGAAGGGGTTTGCCATTGCCTCCTTCTGGGCAGTGTCTTTACAAGACGGGTGACCCCAGTCATTATCAATACCCTTCAGAGATTGTCAATAGTCACATAACCAGGATTTGTGATATGCACCGGCCACTCATACGAACATCCACCACCTGGTCCCATGGGTTTACCTGACCCTGATCGGTGAGGGCTAATCAGGGGCTACACCTTGTCCAAGGGTGACCTGCAGATTAGCAGAGGGAAGGGGTGCCTTACACCTCCTTTGATAGAAATATATCTCCAACTCACCACCCAAGTCAGTAGTAAGGAAGGCAAATGCACTGTTAATGTTCATTTCCAGAGGACTAGGACATGAAAGCAAGGGTGTGGTGCCAAGGTTGTATTAGATGTTGGTCAGACCATATTTGGACATTGTGAGCAATTTTAGCTAAGGAAGCATACGCAGCAGAGAGTCCATTCAAGGTTCACATAATGATCCCAGGAATGAAAGGGTTAATGCATGAGGAACTTCCTCATTCTCCTTTCCACTTGTGTACAGGAAATTGCATTAAACAATCTTGAATCTTGAATGTATGTTGTCTCTGGGCCTGTACTCAATGGAGTTCAGTAGGATGAGGGAAATCCTGCTGAAGCCTACCAGCCTGGCTAGAGTGGACGTGGAGAGGATGTTTCCATTAGTGGCAGAGTCTAGGATTTGCAAACGCAGCCACAGAAAAAATAGATATCCCTTTAAAACTGAAATGAGGAGGAATTTCTTTAGCCAGAGAGTGGTGAATTTCTGAAATTTGTTGCCACAGAGGGCTGTGCAAGGCACATCATTGGGTTTATTAAGGCAGAGATTAATATGTTCTTGATTAGTAAGAAAGGTAGAAGGCTGAGGCATGAGGTAGAAAAAAATCAGCCACGATTAAATAGCAGAGCAGACTTGAGGGGCTGAATAGCCTAATTCTGCTCCTATATTTTACAGATTTTAGGTATATCTTACTGATTACAAGTACCCGGGGATACGAATTGACAATAAACTGGACTGGTCAAAGAACACTGAGGCTGTCTACAAGAAGGGTCAGAGCCGTCTCTACTTCCTGAGGAGACTGAGGTCCTTTAACATCTGCCGGATGATGCTGAGGATGTTCTACGAGGCTGTGGTGGCCAGCGCTATCATGTTTGCTGTTGTGTGCTGGGGCAGCAGGCTGAGGGTAGCAGACACCAACAGAATCAACAAACTCATTTGCAAGGCCAGTGATGTTGTGGGGGTGGAACTGGACTCTCTGACAGTGGTGTCTGAAAAGAGGATGCTGTCCAAGTTGCATGCCATCTTGGACAATGTCTCCCATCCACTCCATAATGTACTGGTTAGGCACAGGAGTACATTCAGCCAGAGACTCATTCCACCGAGATGTAACACTGAGTGTCATAGGAAGTCATTCCTACCTGTGGCCATCAAACTTTACAACTCCTCCCTTGGAGTGTCAGACACCCTGAGCCAATAGTCTGGTCCTGGACTTATTTCCACTTGGCATAATTAACTTTTTATTACTTAATTATTTATGGTTTTATATTGCTATATTTCTACACTATTATTGGTTGGTGCGGCTGTAACGAAACCCAGTTTCCCTCGGGATCAATAAAGTATGTCTGCCTGTCTGTTATTCCTCGTTGATACAGCTGATGGGGTTGTGTTGTGCTAGGTTAGGAGTTATGGATTTAACATCAGGTCTTATGCTTTCTTTCCCCATAACTTTGTCGATGGAGTAGAACCAGAGCAGCGATTGTGAGTTTATGTGCAGTTGGCTCATTCCAGCCAAAGACTAGACCATTAATGGGCACTCAATAAAAATTAAACACTTACAGACATTCAAATCAGAATCAGGTCACCAGCATATGTCTTGAAATTTGTTAACTTTGCAACAGGAGTACAACGCAATATATAATAATAAAAATGATAAATTACAATAAAATATATGAGACACATATATGTAGCTCAGAAGCCTAAGACTTTTGCACAGTGTTGTATTTGTCAATGTGGAATGGAGAGTGAGTTTGTAAATCTGGCGGGAGCAAAGGAAGTTGGGAATGGTGAGAATGGAGCACCATGGGAGGAGTGTGGGATGGGTGCCAGAGTAGGAGAGTCAGGGGCAGGGTGATGTGGGTGCAGAAACACCCAGCTCTCAGATAGCAGGCAAGATCATTTGATTCCAAACAATTGGTTTAATGATCATTTCAAAATGTCTGGTGCTTCCTACTCCTTCCCCTCTCCCTTCCCCTTTTCCCAACCATGATTTCCCTCTCCCTGCTCCCTTTCTACTCTGTTCACAATAGAGATCCATATCAGAATCAGATTTATCATCACTCACGTATGTCATAAAATGTGTGTGTTTCTTTTTGCAGCAGCAGTACAGTGCAATACATAAAATTACTATAATACTGTCCAAAACTCTTGGGCACCCTAGCTATATATATGTGCTAGAATGCCTGTTACACCGGACTATATGCATATAAAAATGAAAATTAAATAAATAGTGAAAAAGGAGAGGAAAAATAGCGAGGTATTGTACGAGGGGTGATTGATAAGTTCGTGGCCTAAGGTAGAAGGAGTCAATTTTAGAAAACCTAGCGTATTTATTTTTCAACATAGTCCCCTCCTACATTTACACACTTAGTCCAGCGGTCGTGGAGCATACGGATCTTGGACCTCCAGAAGTGATCCACAGCAGGGGTGATTGATAAGTTTGTGGTCTAAGGTAGAAGGAGATGAGTTATTAACTTCAAACTTTCTGCATAATCACTCAAAGAGTTGAACTGCAAGTGCATGTAACGAGAGCTGTATAACTCATCTCCTTCTACCCTAGGCCACGAACTTATCAATCACCCATCTATGGACACTTTCTGGAGGTTCAAGATCCGTATGCTCCACGACCGCTGGACTAAGTGTGTAAATGTAGGAGGGGACTATGTTGAAAAGTAAATGGGCTGGGTTTTCTAAAATTGATGCCTTCTACCTTAGGCTACAAACTTATCAATCACCCCTTGTACATTGATTCATTATCCATTCAGAAATCTGATGGCAGAAGAAATTGTTCATGAAATTTTGCATGCGTGCGTGTGCATGTATGTGTGTGTGCGCGTGCGTGCCTTCAGGCTCCTGTACCTCCTCCTTGATGATAGCAATTAGCAACCAGAAAAGGCCATGCCCTGAGTGATGGGGATCTTTATGATGGATGCTACCTTTTTGATGCATTGCCTTTTGAAGGTGTCCTGGATGCTGGGGAGGCCAGTGCCCACGATGGAGCTGGCTGAGTTTACAGCTTTCTGCAGCTTATTCTGATTCTGTGCAGTGCCCCTCCATACCAGATGGTGATGAAACCAGTTGGAATGCTCTCCTTGGTACATCTGTAGAAATTTGTGAGTATCTTTAGTAATAAAAATTCTCTTCAAACTCCAAAAGTATTGCCTCTGACATGCCTTTTTTTGTAATTGCATCAATATATTGGGCCCAGGATAGATCCTCAAAGAAGTTGACATCCAGGAACTTGAAACTGCTCACCCTTTCCACTTCTGATCCCTCGATGAGGACTAGTGTGTGGTCCCTTGACTTCCCCTTCCTGATGTCCACAATCAATTCCTTGATCTTACTGACATTGAGCGCCAGGTTGTTGTTGCAACACCGCTCAACCAGCTGATCTATCTCGCTCCTGTACGCCTCCTCATCAGCATCTGAAATCCAGCCAACTACCTATCAACAGACACTCACTAGTAATTGAAAGCTTCCCTGCCAAACACCAAAATTGTAAGGACAGGTTTTGCACAAAATGAAAATGGGTTTTGCACATTATGAATTTTCTGGACCACCCTAATCTCTCAGTGAATTTAATTTTCATTAAGGCTCAAGAGCTTGTACCTGAGGAATGGAATAGCACCACAAGTTAATTCAAGTTAGTGTTGAGCAGGGAATAAACATGACCCATCAACGGTGGCACTCCGCCCAAGAAATACTCAGGTAGCGCTAATGTCCGGCTCAGCTTTAGGTTTATTTTTCAGATTGTGATGGAGAGCGCTCGTTAAAGCATGCACTCTTTGCAGACACACGCACATTGCCTTGTCACTCTGCTGTCACTGTTCTGAGTATACAAATTGCAATGTCTTCCCAAGTATATTCTCATAGTAGGTCCTAAACTGAGCCGATGTGCTCGGGTGCCTTTCCCTCCGTACATGGTGGAATAATCTATTCCTTTAGTAAAGGGGATGTGTAAATGCTGTTGGTATTCTATATTTAAGGTAGTTACTTCTGTTTGTTTTGTAATATGATTGAAACTACACTGATTCTGATTCCTGTAACGTCTTGTTAACTCTGTGGGTAATTAAAGATGGTATGTCCTGGTGCCTGAACATTGATGCGGATTGCTCTCACAGATCCAGCTGCCCGGAAGTCACACTGGATCCAGTTTGTAACTATAATTGTGTTTTCTGGTAGGTATCTTTTTGTAAATATTGACTGTTTCCTTTTTGTTATTTTCACTAATTTTTGTAAGTTCGATTTTTGGTACGCTGAATAAACACCCTTGCACGAAAATGCTGAGCGACTCCATCCATCTTTTCTTTGGCGAAAGCCCATGTATGTAACACACGTGTGCATTGAAACATACTGTGAAAATTATAGTTGCGTTAACAACCTCAGGGTGTGCTGTGGGGAGCCTGCAAGTGTCGCTACACATTCCTGTGCCAACATACCATGCCCACAATGCTCAGCAAAACAACATAGAACACAACAGGCAAAAATACAATGGAAAAACAAGCCATAAACACAAGAGATTCTGCAGATGCTGGAAATCCAGAGTAACACACACAAAATGCTGGGGGATCTCAGCTGGTCAGACAGCATGTATGGAAATGAATAAAGGGTCGATGTTTTGGCACCTGATGTAAAGTTTCAGTCTGAAACTTTCAAAGTTCAAAGTAAATTCATTATCAAAGTACACGTATGTCATCATATACACCCCAAGATTCATTTATCGTGGGACTACTCAATGAATCTATAGAATAATAACCATAAAAGAATCTATGAAATATTACACCAACTTGGGTGTTCAACCAGACAACAAACAATGCAAATACAAAGCAAATAATTAATAATAATATTACATAAATAAATGGTAAACATCAAGAACATGAGATGAAGCATCACTGAAGTGAGTCCATAGGTTGTGGGAACATTTCAATGAGTGAGGTTGTGTGAAGTTATCCCTTTTGGTCCATGAGCCTTGTTGGTTGAGGGGAAATGACTGTTTCTGAACCTGGTGGTGGGAGTCCTGAGGCTCCTGTTCCTTCCACCTGATGGCCGCAGTGGGAAGAGAGGATGTCCTGGGTGGTGGGGGTCCCTGATGATGGACGCTGCTTTCCTGTGACAGCGTTTCATGTAGATGGTGGGGAGGGTTTTACCTATGATGAACTGGCTCATATCCACTACTTTTTGTACTATTTATTCCTTTCAATAGATGCTTCCTGTCCCGCTGAGTTCCTTCAGCAATTTGTTTGTGCTACCCTAGCAAAACAAGCCCCTTCCCTCCCTCCCACCCACCCGAGTACACGGACGGTCCTCCAGCTCCGGTCTCCAGGCTTGCTCTTACCCAGTATGGTGGCAGTTTTGGACATTATTCATCAGCTGCATGGAGAGGGGGAGCCTACCGCATAGGCAGCAGCTTGCTCTCCATATCACACTGCCCTGGCTTGCGTATCGCGTAGACAGCTAGGACGCAATGTCCATGGTCAACTCTGACCAACGGTGGGTCCTATGGTGCCACTAAACAAATTCCACAGCCACACGAATTGTGATAAACCTGATAAAAAAAATAGATAAATCTTCATGCTGATTGCTCCGTGTTACTGACAGGGTGGAGGTTAGCTTTATCCGATGTCGATAACTCCTTATATGAATTCCTATAATGAACAATAATTTCCTGGAATGATTCCATGAACAATAATTGTTTCCTTCCTCAATAATTCTTTATGGGGACAAGGAGATTAGGTTAGAATGCTTTTTACTCTCTCTAAAAATTTATAAAATGAAGCAAGTAAAAAAGATGTGTGTGTGTGAGTGTGTGTGTGTGTGTGTGTGTGTGTGTGTGTGTGTGTGTGTGTGTGTGTGTGTGTGTGTGTGCGTGTGTGAGTGTGCGTGTGTGTGCGTGTGAGTGTGTGTGTGTGTGAGTGTGTGTGTGAGTGAGTGTGTGCGTGTGTGTGAGTGTGAGTGAGTGTGAGAGTGAGTGTGTGAGTGTGTGTGTGAGTGAGTGTGTGTGAGTGTGAGTGGGTGTGTGTGAGTGAGTGTGCGTGTGTGTGTGTGTGTGTGAGTGTGTGAGTGTGAGTGTGTGTGTGTGAGTGTGTGTGTGTGAGTGTGAGTGAGTGTGTGTGTGTGTGTGTGTGTGTGTGTGTGTGTGTGTGAAAGTGTGTGTGTGTGTGTGTGTGTGTGTGTGTGCGTGTGTGAGTGTGCGTGTGTGTGCGTGTGAGTGTGTGTGTGTGTGAGTGTGTGTGTGAGTGAGTGTGTGCGTGTGTGTGAGTGTGAGTGAGTGTGAGAGTGAGTGTGTGAGTGTGTGTGTGAGTGAGTGTGTGTGAGTGTGAGTGGGTGTGTGTGAGTGAGTGTGCGTGTGTGTGTGTGTGTGTGAGTGTGTGAGTGTGAGTGTGTGTGTGTGAGTGTGTGTGTGTGAGTGTGAGTGAGTGTGTGTGTGTGTGTGTGTGTGTGTGTGTGTGTGTGTGTGAAAGTGTGTGTGTGTGTGAGTGTGTGTGTGTGTGAGTGAGTGTGTGAGTGTGAGTGTGTATGTTATTAATGATGAAACGATGAGGCGATGGACAGGATTCCCCAGGTCAACATCACCAGCGCCATGGTGACCCACCAGTAGTGGCCGAAGTCACGAAAGCTGTCAGCCAGCTATCCAGTGGCAGATGCCATACCTGCAGAGATCTACAAAGCCGGTGGTCCAGTACTTATAGAGAAGCTCACTGAGTTGTTCCAGTCTTTTTGGAAGCGAGGATCCTTTCCTCAGGAATTTAAAGATGCATCCCTCATACACCTCTACAAGAGGAAGGGCAATCGACAAGTCTGTGACAACCAGCGAGGAATCTCGCTGCTCTCCATCGCAGGAAAAACTCTTGCAAAAGTCCTGCTAAATCGTCTGGTCACTCATCTGGAGCTGGGCCTGCTGCCAGAGTCACAATGATGCTTTCATAAAGCTCGTGGGACTATTGACATGATTTCTGCCATGAATCAGCTTCAGGAGGAGAGTCAGGAGCAGAACCGCAAACTCCACACAACTTCTGTTGACCTCACTAAGACCTTCGGCACTGTCTGCCCACAAGGCCTGTGGAGGATCGTGTCAAAGTTCGGCTGCCCTGCCAAATGTACTCGGCTGGCAGATGGCCAGAGTGCTGGACGGCGGAGAATCCTCTAAGGAGTTCCCAGTCACCAATGGCGTCAAACGCTGTTCACTGCCATGCTGAATGATGCCTTCCAGGGCAGTGATGCCAGAATTAGCCTCAAGTACAGAGTGGATGGGAAGATCTTCAAAACTGAGGAGACTTCAAGCTATTACCAAAGTGAAGGAGACTGTTCTGAGAGACCTCCTTTTGCCAATGACTGCGCCCTGTACGCTGGCTCGGAGCCAGAGACGCATGTCAGTATGGACAAATTCTCCACTGCCTGTGACAAGTTTGGAGTCACCATCAACATCAAAAAGACCAAAGTCACGCACCAGCCTGCTCCTCGTGCACCGTACACAGAACCCAAAATCACAATCAAAGGACGGAAACGACAGGCCGTGGACCAGTCTACTTACCGTGGCAGCACCCTCTCCCGAGCAGTGACTGTTGATACAGAGGTTACCTGCAGAATAGCAAAGGCAAGCTCTGCTCTCGGTCGACCGCGCTCCGCTGTGTGGGAACGTCGAGGAATCAGCCCAGCAACAAAACGGAAGGTCTGTGGAGCCGTGGTACTCACTACCCTCTTGTCTGCCTGTGAAACGTGGACTGTGTATCGAAGGCATGCAAGGCAGCCCAACCGTTCCCACGTGACTTGTCTTCGCAGAATATTAGGCATCAGGTGGCAAGACAAAGCAGCAGACACTGAAGTTCTGTCTAGAGCAAGTCCACCATCAGTCCACACACTGCTGACGAGAGCAGGTCCTGTCATCCGCGTGCCGGACGAGTGAAACCCGAGCAGCTCCTCTTTGGGGAACTCTCTGCCAGAAGACACTCACAGGGAGGGCAGAAGAAACGTTACAAAGACACACTAAATGCCTCCCTAAAGTCGCTTGACACAGACACGACCTCCTGGAGAATAGAACATAGAACAATACAGCACAGTACAGGCCCTTCGGCCCACAATGTTGTGCCGACCCTTAAACCCTGCCTCCCATATAACCCTCCACCTTAAATTCCTCCATATACTTGTCTAGTAGTCTCTTAAACTTCACTAGTGTATCTGCCTCCACCACTGACTCAGGCAGTGCATTCCACACACCAACCACTCTCTGAGTGAAAAACCTTCCTCAAATATCCCCCTTGAACTTCCCACCCCTTACCTTAAAGTCATGTCCTCTTGTACTGAGCAGTGGTGCCCTGGGGAAGAGGCGTTGGCTGTCCACTCTGTCTATTCCTCTTAATATCTTGTACACCTCTATCATGTCTCCTCTCATCCTCCTTCTCTCCAAAGAGTAAAACCCTAGCTCCCTTAATCTCTGATCATAATGCATACTCTCTAAACCAGGCAGCATCCTGGTAAATCTCCTCTGTACCCTTTCCAACGCTGGCACCAAACCGCCCTACCTGGCGTGGCCTCATCCACATGGGCTGTCCAGCTTACGAAGCAAGCCGCACTGCTGAGGCACAACGTCAGTGCGAGCTGCGCAAGTCCAGAGCCACCAGCGCAACAACTGCAGTGCCCACACACTTCTGCCCACCATGTGCCAGGACATTCCATGCCCGAGTTCGCCTGACCAGTCATCTTCGGACACGCCGCATCTCGTCTCAAAGTGACTGTGTCGAGGTCTTCATCGACAACGACGGTGGATGAACAACTAAGAATGTGTGTGTGTCTGTGCATGTATGTGTATGTGAATGTGTGTGTCTGTGTGAGTGTGTGTTGGTGTGCATCTGTATGTGTGTGTGTCTGAGTGTACGTGTCTGTGTGGCTGTGTGTTGATGTGTATGTGAATGAGTGTGTGTGTGAGTGTGGGTGTGTGTACGTGTGTGTGTGTGCCTGAGTGTGCATGTCTGTGTGTGTGGATGTATGTGGCTGTATGTGTGTGTGTGTGTGGATGTATGTGGCTGTATGTGTGTGTGTGTGCATGTATGTGTATGTGAATGAGTGTGTGTGTGTGTGTGTGTGTGTGTGTGTGTGTGTGCATGTGTGCATGTGTGTGTGTGAATGTGTAAGTGTGTGTGTGGATGTATGTGGCTGTATGTGTGTGTGTGTCTATGCATGTATGTGTATGTGAATGAGTGTGTGTGTGAGTGTGTGTGTATGTGTATGCACGCATGTGAATGTGGGTGTGTGCACGCATGTGTGTGAGTGTGGGTGTGTGTGAGTGCGGGTCTATGTGAATGTGGGTGTGTGCATACGTGTGTGTGAGTGTGGGTGTATGTGAGTGCGGGTCTATGTGAGTGTGGGTGTGCGTGAGTGCGGGTCTATGTGAGTGTGGGTGTGTGCACACATGTGTGTGAATGTGGGTGTGTGTGAGTGCGGGTGTGTGTGAGTGCGGGTGTGTGTGAGTGCGGATGTGTGTGAGTGCGGGTGTGTGTGAGTGCGGGTCTATGTGAGTGTGGGTGTGTGCACACATGTGTGTGAGTGTGGGTGTGTGTGAGTGCGGATGTGCGTGAGTGCGGATGTGCGTGAGTGCGGGTCTATGTGAGTGTGGGTGTGTGCACACATGTGTGTGAGTGTGGGTGTGTGTGAGTGCCGGTCTATGTGAATGTGGGTGTATGCACATGTGTGTGTGAGTGCGGGTCTATGTGAGCGTGGGTGTGTGCATACGCGTGTGTGAGTGCGGGTGTGTGTGAGTGCCGGTCTATGTAAGCGTGGGTGTGTGCATACGTGTGTGTGAGTGCGGGTGTGTGTGAGTGCCGGTCTATGTGAACGTGGGTGTGTGCACGCGTGTGTGTGAGTGCGGGTCTATGTGAGCGTGGGTGTGTGTGAGTGCGGGTCTATGTGAGCGTGGGTGTGTGTGAGTGCGGGTCTATGTGAGCGTGGGTGTGTGCATACGTGTGTGTGAGTGTGGGTGTATGTGAGCGTGGGTGTGTGCATACGTGTGTGTGAGTGCGGGTCTATGTGAGCGTGGGTGTGTGTGAGTGCGGGTCTATGTGAGCGTGGGTGTGTGTGAGTGCGGGTCTATGTGAGCGTGGGTGTGTGCATACGTGTGTGTGAGTGTGGGTGTATGTGAGTGCGGGTCTATGTGAATGTGGGTGTGTGCACATGTGTGTGTGAGTGTGGGTCTATGTGAGCGTGGGTGTGTGCATACGTGTGTGTGTGAGTGCGGGTCTATGTGAATGTGGGTGTGTGCATACGTGTGTGTGTGAGTGCGGGTCTATGTGAGCGTGGGTGTGTGCATACGTGTGTGTGAGTGTGGGTGTGTGTGAGTGCGGGTCTATGTGAATGTGGGTGTGTGCACGCGTGTGTGTGAATGTGGGTGTGTGTGAGTGCGGGTCTATGTGAATGTGGGTGTGTGCATACGTGTGTGTGAGTGTGGGTGTGTGTGAGTGTGGGTGTGTGTGAGTGCCGGTCTATGTGAATGTGGGTGTGTGCACATGTGTGTGTGAGTGTGGGTCTATGTGAATGTGGGTGTGTGCATATGTGTGTGCGAGTGTGGGTGTGTGTGAGTGTGGGTGTGTGTGAGTGCCGGTCTATGTGAATGTGGGTGTGTGCACGCGTGTGTGTGAGTGTGGGTGTGTGTGAGTGCCGGTCTATGTGAATGTGGGTGTGTGCATATGTGTGTGTGTGAGTGCGGGTCTATGTGAATGTGGGTGTGTGCATATGTGTGTGTGAGTGTGGGTGTGTGTGAGTGCCGGTCTATGTGAATGTGGGTGTGTGCATACGTGTGTGTGAGTGTGGGTGTGTGTGAGTGCCGGTCTATGTGAATGTGGGTGTGTGCATACGTGTGTGTGAGTGTGGGTGTGTGTGAGTGCGGGTCTATGTGAATGTGGGTGTGTGCATACGTGTGTGTGAGTGTGGGTGTATGTGAGTGCCGGTCTATGTGAATGTGGGTGTGTGCACGCGTGTGTGTGAGTGTGGGTGTGTGTGAGTGCCGGTCTATGTGAATGTGGGTGTGTGCACGCGTGTGTGTGAGTGTGGGTGTGTGTGAGTGCGGGTCTATGTGAATGTGGGTGTGAGTGTGAGCATCTGTGGGTCTGTACCAGATGTACCCCATGTCTGCACTCAGTTGCCCCAAGGTGGGGCTTTTGTTGAGGGTGTCGAAGTGGCTCATCAGGGTGATTCTGCAGATCCAAAGCTGGAGCCAAATGAAGGACATTGGTCCAAAACGCCAACTGCTTATTCTCCTCCGTGGATGCTGCCTGACCTGCTGAGTTCCTCCAGCGTTTTGATGCTGACTGGATTGGAGGGTGTTAGCTACAACAGGCTCACATTCACTTTCAGATTTACTTACCACTTGTACCCTGCAACATACAGTGAAACGTGTTGTTTGTGTTAACCACCAGCACAACTTAACAATGTGCAGGGGCAGGTCGTAAGCGTCACCACACATTCTGGTGCCAACGCAGCATGTCCACGATGCTCAGCCAAACAACAACACAACAGAACAACAGAAACAACAGGTAAACAAGCCCCTTTCCCATCCTCACATGCCTCACACACACTGGCTTTAAAAGCTGGACTGATTTCCCTGGAGGCTTTCAGGAAACCTGCTAGAACTTGATAAAATTGGTTGGTAAGTTGATGGAAAAGATCCTGAGAGGCAGGATTTATGAACATTTGGAGAGGCATAATATGATTAGGAATAGTCAGCTTGGCTTTGTCAAAGGCAGGTTGTGCCTTACGAGCCTGATTGAATTTTTTTGAGGATGTGACTAAACACATTGATGAAGGTAAAGCAGTAGATGTAGTGTATATGGATTGCAGCAAGGCATTTGACAAGGTACCCCATGCAAGGCTTATTCAGAAAGTAAGGAGACATGGGATCCAAGGGGACATAGCTTTGTGGATCCAGAACTGACTTGCCCACAGAAGGCAAAGAGTGGTTGTAGACGGGTCATATTCTGCATGGAGGCCGGTGACCAGTGGTATGCCTCAGGAATCTGTTCTGGGACCCTTACTCTTTGTGATTTTTATAAATGACCTGGATGACGAAGTGGAGGGATGGGTTGGTAAGTTTGCTGATGACACAAAAGTTGAAGGTGTTATGGATAGTGTGGAGAGCTGTCAGAGGTTACAGCGGGACATTGATATGATGCAAAACTGGGTTGAGAAGTGGCAGATGGAATTCAGCTGAGATAAGTGTGAAGTGGTTCATTTTGGTAGGTCAAAGATGATGGCAGAATATAGTATTCATGGTAAGACTTTTGGCAGTGTGGAGGATCAGAAGGATCTTGAGGTCCGAGTCCATAAGACACTCAAAGCTGCTGCAGAGGTTGACTCTGCAGTTAAGAAAGTATACAGTGAATTGGCCTTCATCAATTGTGGGATTGAGTTTAGGAGCCGAGAGGTAATGTTGCAGCTATATAGGACCCTGGTCAGACCCCACTTGGAGTACTGTGCTCAGTTCTGGTCGCCTCACTACAGGAAGGATGTGGAAGCCATAGAGATTTACAAGAATGCTGACTGTATTGGGGAACGTGCCTTTTGAGAATAGGTTGAGTGAACTCGGCCTTTCTTCCTTGGAGCGATAGAGGATGAGAGGTGACCTGATAGAGGTGTATAAGATGATGAGAGGCATTGATCGTGTGGATAGTCAGAGGCTTTTTCCCAGGGCTGAAATGGCTAATACAAGAGGGCACAGGTTTAAGGTGCTGGGGAGTAGGTACAGAGGAGATGTCAGGGGAAAGTTTTTTTACGCAGAGAGTGGGGGGTGCATGGAATTGTAAATCTCAAAACTGCCTAGGCAATATCTGGGAGAAAATGGTAGGAGAGTGCATGAAACCTTGAGGTAACCTAGTCCAAGTGAAAGAGCTGCCAGTGACGGTGGTGGAGGGGGATACGATAGGGTCTTTTAAGAGACTGCTGGATAGGTACATGGAGCTTAGAAAGATAGAGGGCTATGGGTAACCCTAGGTAATGTCTCAAGTAGGTACAAGTTCGGCACAGCATTGTGGGCGAAGGGCCTGTATTGTGCTGTAGGCTCTCTGTGCTTCTATGTTTTTAAAATTCACCATCATTGTCATGACATGCTGTGTGATGTGGTGACCAGCTGCTCATGTGACCTGCTCCCATGGCCTCACGTGACCCTGATCAGGGGCTAAGCACCTTGCCCTTCAGGCTAGCGGAGGGAAGGAGTGCATTACACCTCTTTGGCAGAGAGGTATCTCCATCCCACTTCCCTTTATAAAACTATGAGAGGTATTGAAAGGGTAAAGAGTCGGAATCATTCTCTCAGTGGGTATGAGACATTCGTAGAGGGCATAAGGGGAATGTTTAAAGGGTATGTGTGGGGTAAAATTTTTACACACAGAATGGTTGTTGCCTGGAGCGTGCTGTCAGAATTGGTGATGGAAGCAGATACGATAGTTGTGTTTAAGAGGCACTTAGACAGACAAATGAACAGGCGAGGAATGGAGGGATATGGACCACATGAAGGCGGATTGGATTAGTTTGGACTTGCATCAATAATCAACAGAAATATGATGGGCTGAAGGGCCTGTTCCTGCTAAAGGCAGAGAAATGGAGGATAGAGGTACAAACTGGAGAGTTTGGGAACGGAAATAGGGATTATTTCTGTAATCCAAGGAAGGTTGGATACTGGACTGGTGGCACCAGGAAAGGTGAGGCCTTGCGTTGAGAGCGGTAACCCAGGAGAGACATCGGCTTGGCTTTGCTTTGCCTGCAGCCTGCTCTAGCCTGGATAGCTGGAGCTGATCCTTTCCCAGATAACCCCAGATTTGCGGAGCAAGCTCAGATTCAGATTTACTGACCGAGGTCATGAAATTTATTTTCGTCATACAGTGTGGAGTTGACCCTTCGAGCTGCATTGGCCCCAGCAACCCCACAACCCTGATTAACCCTAACCTAGTTACGGAACAATTTACAACGACCAATTAACGTACCTGCTACATCATTTGACTGTGGAGCACCCGAGACAAACCCAAAAGGAAAGTGTACAGAGACCCCTTACTGACAGCATCAGAAATGAACTCTGGAACGGCCCGAGCTATAATAGTGTTGTGCTAATTTCTAGACAGCCATGGTCCTGCTGTATCGTATTGGTTGTCCTGCTGTGGAGTAATGCATACAATATACGACATGACAGAGCTGGAAGAGTTTACAACCCTCTACAGCTTTTTCCCGTCCCATGTAGTGGCCCCTCCATACCAGACGGTGATGCAACCAGTTAGAATGCTCTCCATGGTATGTCTGCAGGAACTTGCTAGAGTCTTTGGTGACAAACCAAATCTCCTCAGACACTTAAAGAAATATAGCCCCTGGCGTGCCTCACATAATCTCATCAGGCTAAGTCTTGACATCAGGAACTTGTAGGTGTTTGAATCCCTCAATGAGGTCTGGTGTGTGATCTCCCAATTTCCACAATCAGTTCTGCGGGGTCTTGCTGACATTGAGTGCCAGTTTATTGTTGCAACATGTGTAAACTGGGATGGAACTGTCATCACATTCTTGCAATTCCTTCACTGCATTGTGACTGGGATGGAGAGGGCCCTCCGGGGAAATGTACAGGGTCGGTGGGATCTCCTGGGGGAGCTCATAGACCGTAACGGGAATTCTCAACAACTTTCTCCAATGGACCTGGACTTTCTGGAAGGTGATAGGTGAAGCCAGGTGGGTGGTAAAGGTCTAGGGCTGAAGAAGAAGGAATCTGATAGGAGAGGAAGGACGACCATAAGAGAAAAGGCAGGAGGCGGGGATCCAATAGGTGAGAAGAGGTAAAATCAGAGGGGGGTGTAGAGGAAGGGGGGGGGAGGGAATTTTTTTTGCCGGCAGAAGAAACCAATATTCGTGCCATCAGGTTGGAGGCTACCCAGACGGAATATAAGGTGTTGCTCCTCCACCCTGAGGGTGGCCTCACCTTGGCACCAGAGGAGGCCACGGATTGACATGTGAGAATGGGAATCCCACTTTGCCACCAAGAAGTCCCGCTTGTGGCGGAGGTGTTCGATGAAATGGTTCCCTCAATGCAGCAGAGGAGTCATCAGGAGCACTGGACGCAATAGATGACCCTAGCAGATTCGCAAGGGAAAGGTTTCTTCATCTGGTTTGGGACCGCGAGTGGAGGTGAGGGAGGAGGTGTAGGGGCAGATGCAGTACCTGGGCTGCTTGCAGGACATGTGCCAGGAGGGAGATTAGTGGAGAGGGAGCGACATGATTGTTTGTGTTAGCAACCAACACAACCTAAGGATATGCAGGGTACTACACATTCTGGCACCAACACAGCATGCCCTCAACTGACTAACCTTTACATGTATGTCTTTAGAATGTGAGGGGAACCTGGAGCAACCGTAGGAAACCCTTACGGTCATGGGGAAAGTATGCAAACTCCTTACAGACAGATTGAGCCCGATCTTACCGATGGCACCATGAAGAGTTATGCCAACCATCACACTACCGTACTGCCCAATGTGCGCGGTGGGTTCCAACTGCTAGGCGGGCTTGCAACTGAGAGAAGAATTTGAACCAAGAGGTCGGAATTGGAATTAGTATAACGAGTGCTCGGGTGGTGGGGTGGAGATAGGTCTCTACCAAAGGAGGTGGTAGCCTTCCCTGCTTCCCTCCGCTAGCCTGCGGGTCACCCTTGAGTAAGGTGTAGCAACTGCTTAGCCACGATCAGGGTCCATGAAACCAAGGGAGCAAGTGGTGGATGGTTGTATGAGCAGCTGGTGCATATCACAAATCCTGGTTATACGACCACTGACACCAGACAATCTCTAAAGAGTATTAATAATGACTGGGTCACCCATTTTGTAAAGACACTGCCCAGCAGAAACCACTTCTGTAGAAAAATTTGCCAAGAACAATTATGGTCATGAAAAGACCATGATCGCCCACCTCATATGACTGAGCACATAATGAGTACGTGATGGTCGGCATTGACTTGATGGGCTGAAAGGCCTGTCTGTGCCATTGACAAAGCAAGCTTGAAATTTCAGGAACAGATTGTCGCTCGACTTTCAGGGGGATAGGTATTTTGGGAAAGGGATGTGTGAAGAAAGCTGGTGGATGAAATTACTAACAAGTAACTTAATCCAAGATTGTGCTGACTGGATTAACGAGCCAACGGAACAGCTTCTAAAGCGAAGATAAAAGTCTCAAATGTCCTGTCTGCAGTTCCCTGCGCGCATCCTTAAAATAGAGCCCAACATAGCCAGAATGCTCAACAAGCTTCATAAAAATTCCTTCCAATTGCATGTTCACTTCTTTGGGATTTAGCCTGGCCTTGGCAGTGTTTCAGTAGCGATGTCTACAGCTTATCCAGTGCTTCGGAACAACCAGCCAGTTAACGCAATCCTCTTCAGCTGTGGATGGGGTCACGGATCTGGCATTCCTAGCTGTCAAAGGAGATAGATCAAGTCCTGCAGGGTCAGTGCTCTGGGATCCTGCTGCACACCCTTTGGGCTGGCCTGAGTCAGGGTGAATTACTCCCCGGGACTCTTTCATTTTGTTTATGTCCCTGCTCTTCTGTTCCAACTTCACGTGCCACTCCTGACGCTGAATCGAATTCAGTTTGTCAACCATCTCAGCTGTGTTTCCCACTCATCCCTCTCCCTCTGACACTGTGCCAAGCACTCTGATCAGTCAGAAGTAAAAAAAAAGATAGATTTATATGTCATGTCAATATTGAAACATACACTCGATGGTCACTTTATTAGGTACACCTGACTGTTAATGGAAATACCTAATCACGTGGCAGCAACTCAATGCATAAACACATGCAGACATGGTCAAGAGGTTCAGTTGTTGTTCAGACCAAACATCAGAATGGGGAAGAAATGTGATCTAAGTGACTTTGACTGTGGAATGATTGTTGGTGCCAGATGGGGTGGTTTGAGTATCTCAGAAACTTCTGATCTCCTGGGATTTTCATGCACAACAGTCTCTAGAGTTTACAGAAAATGGTGTGAGAAACAAAAAACATCCAGTGAGTGGCAGTTCTGTGAGTGAAAACACCTCGTTAATGAGGGAGGTCAGAGGAGAATGGCCCGACTGGTTCAAGCTGACAGGAAGGTGACAGTATCTCAATTAACCACGCACTACAACAACAGCATGCAGAGAGCATCTCTGAATGCCCAACACATCGAATGTTGAAGTGGATGGGATACAGCAGCAGAAAACTGCAAACATACACCCAGCATCCACTTTATTAGGTATCTCCTGTGTACAGTGAAATGCTTCATTTGTGTCAATGACTAACACAGTCTGAGATTGTGCTGGGGACAGCCTGCAAGTGTTGCCATACTTCCAGCACCAACATTGCAGGCCTACAACTCACCCTCTTCCTTGCAGTCCTGCTGAAGAGATTGGCCCAAAATGTTGACTCTTTATTCTTCTCTATAAATGCACCTGCGCAGCCTTCACTGCATCCTCGGCCTCACCTGCAGAGACAAAGTCCCAAACTCCGAGCTCCTCTCCCGCACTGGACAATGCTCACGCTTTTAAGACAACGCAGACTGCGCTGGCTGGGCTACATCCGTCGTACGAAGGATGGTGACTGCCAAAGGACATCCTCTACGGAGAACTAGCAACAGGCAAGAGGAACGTTGGTAGACCCCAGCTTCACTTCATGGACCTCTGCAAGAACGACATGAAAGCCTTAAAAATCAACAGAGAGTGCTGGGAGGACACAGCAGACGACCACAACAAATGGCAAGGCACTCTTCAGCAACACCTGGAGCGAAGTGAAAGAGTGATCCTGAGTCAGTTTGAGGAGCGGAGAACTAAACGGACAGCGGACAAAAATTCCACGAAGCCCTACACGTGCAGCAACTGTCGACACATTCCAGGATCGGCCTCAATAGCCACAGTCGACACTGATCGACAAACCAGTGACTACCAGAGGCGCAGTATCCATGCTCGACCACGACTGACGGAGGCCACACACACAAATGCTGCCTGACCTGCTGAGTTCCTCCAGCATTTTGTGTGTGTTGCTCAAGATTCTAGCATCTGCAGAATCTCTTGTGTTTATGATCTGTGCAGGGAAATGGATAGTTGGTGTTTTGAGTAGGGATCCTTCATCTGAGCTAGAAACAAAATCTTATTCCCTTTGCACTTCTCATTTTGTATTTTGCACACACTTTTCAGCTACGCAGCCCCTCGGCAGATTCTACCAGCTACTCAGTACATGAGAGGCAGTTTACCTACCCCACTCACCTTTGGCCCATTGAGACTGCTCCTCCATTCCATCATGGCTGATCCAATTTTCCTCTCAGTCTCAATCTCTTTCCTTCTCCCCATATCCCTTCATGTCCGGACTAATCAAGAAGTTATCAACCTCTTCCTTAAATATACATATAGACTCGACCTCTACAGCAAAAAATTCCAGATTCTCCACTCTCTGGCTAAAGAAATTCCTCCTCATCTCCATTCTAAAAGGATGCTCCTTTATTCTGAGGCTGTGTCCTCTGGTCTTAGACTCTCCCATCATAGGAAACATCCTCTCCACATCCACTCCATCAAGAGCTTTCACCATTCAAATCAAATTTTCTGAATTCTAGTGACTATAGGCTCAGAGTCATCAAACACTTTTCATATGACAAGCCATTCAATTTTGGAAGCATTTTCTTGAACCTCCTTTGAAACTTGTCCAGTTTCAGCACATCCTTTCCATGATATGGGGCCCAAAAGTGCTCACAATAATCCAACTGAGTCCGCACCAGTGCTTTATAAAGTTTCAACATTATATCTTGCTTTTATATTCTAGTCCTCTTGAAATGAATGCTCAGATTGCATTTTCCTACCTCACCACAGACTCAACCAGCAAATTAACTGTTAAGGAATCCTGCACAAGGACTCCTAAGTCCCCTTGCACCTCAATTTTTTTGTATTTTCTCGCCATTTTGAAAAAAGTCAACCCTTTCATTTCTTCTACCAAAGTGTATGACCATACATTTCCCAACACTATATTCCATCTGCCACTTCTTAGCCCATTTTCCTAATGTTTAAGTCCTTCTATAGCCTCTCTACTTCTTCAGATCTACCTGCCCCTCCACCTATCTTTGTATTGCCTGTAAATTTTTCAACAAAGACATCAATTCCATCATCCAAATCACTGACATATAATGTAAAAAGAATCAGTCCAGACGCAGAATATTACTAGTCACCAGCAGCCAACCAGAACCCTTTATTCCCACTCTTTGACTCCTGCCAATCAGCCACTGCTTTATCCATGCTAAAATCCTTCCTATAATACCATGGGCTTATAGCTTGTTAAGCAGCTTCAGGTGCAGCACCTTGTCAAAGGCCTTCTGAAAATCCAAGTACACAACATCAACTGATTCTCCTTTGTCTATCCTGCTTGTTATTTCTTCAAAGAATTCCAACAGATTTGTCTGACAAAATTATCCCTTGAGGAAACCGTGCTGGCAATGGCCTATTTTATCGTGTGCCTCCAAGTCCCCTGAGCCTTACTAATTGACTCCAATATCTTCCCAACCACTGTGGCCTATAGTTTCCTTTATTCTGCCTCTCTCCCTTCTTGAAGAGTGGAATGACATTTGCAAAGTTCCAGAATCCAGTGATTCTTCAAAGATCTTTACTAATCCCTCCATGATCTCTCCAGCCACCTCTTTCAGAATTCTGGGGTGTACACCTTCTGGTGCAGGTGACGTATCTACCTTTAGATCTTTCAGTTTCCCAAGATCCCTCTCTCTAGTTATGGTAACTTCACACACTGCATGCCCCCTGACACCGGGAACTTCCACCATATTGCTGTTGTCTTCCACAGTGAAGACTGACACAAAAATAATTGTTCAGTCTGTCTGCCATTTTGTGCTCTTCCATTACTACATCGTTTTCCAGCAGTCTGGTATTCACTCTCACCTCTCTTTAACACTTAATGTATCTGAAGAAACTTTTGGTATCTGTTTTAATATTATTGGCTAGCTTATTTTTATATTCCATCTTTATCTTTTTAATGATTTTTTTAGTTTCCTTCTGTGTTATTTAAAGCATCCTAATCCTCTAACATTCCCACCAATTTTTGCTCTATTATATGCCCTCTCTTGGCTTTCATGTTGGCTTTGTCTTCTCTTGTTAGCCACAGTTTGTGTCATCTTTCTTTAAAATACATTTTCCTCTTTGGGATGTATATATCCTGCACCTTTCAAATTGCTTCCAGAAATTCCAGCCATTGCTGCTCTGCTGTCATCCCTGCCAGTGTTCTTTTCCAATCAGTTCTGGCCAACTCCTCTCTCACGCCTCTGTCTCTCTCTCATGCCCCTTTACTCTGCTGTAAAACTGATACATCTGAACTTATCTTTTCCTTCTCAAATTTCACAGTGAATTCAGTCATATTATAATCACTTGCCCCCTAAGTGTTCTTTTACCTGAAGGTCTCTAATCAATTCCAGATCATTGCACAACACCCAGTCCAAAATACCTGATCCCCTCGTGGGCTCAACTATGAGTTGCTCTAAAAAGCCGTCTCGTGGACACTCTAGAAATTCAACACCAGCCTGATTATTCCAATCTACCTGCACATTGAAATCCCCCATGACTATTGTAACATTGCCCTTTAGGCAGGCATTTTCTATCTCCCGTTGTAATTTGTAGACCACATCCTTACTACTGTTCCAGGCTCTTTTCACCCATGCAGTTCCTTAGGTCAATCCGCAATGATTCAACATCTTCTGACCTCATGTCGCCTCTTTCTAATGATTTGAGCTTACTTTTTACTAACAGAGCAACACCGTCCCCTCTGCCTTCCTGCCTGTCCTTTTGATACAATGTGTATCCTTGGACATTAAGCCTCCAGCTATAATCTTTCAGCCATGATTCAGTGATGTCTACAACATCATTCCTGCCAACCTGTAACTGCGCACATTCCAATGTAACACCTTCAGTCCCACATTCACCCTTTTTGATTTTGACCGCCTTTAACGTTGCAACTCATCCTGTTGACTGCAATTTTGCCCCATCAACAGCCTCTCCTCACTACACATTGCCTCTGTTTGTAAACCAGATACCTCATCTTCAGCACTATGATCCACCTTTCCTACGATACTTCTTGCATTGAAATATATGCAGCTCAGGATACTAGTTGCACTCTGCTCAACCTTCTGATTCCTGACTTTGATTGAAGTCTTACCAACATCTGCCTCCACAACATTTTCAATAACTGTTCTGGCCTCTGGTTCCCATCCCCCTGCAACTCTGGTTAAACCCCACTGTGATGCATTAACAAACCATTCACTAGGATATTAGTCCCTCTCCAGTTCAGGTATAAACTGTCCCTTCTGTGCAGGTCCCACCTTCCCTGGAAGAGAGCCCAATGATCCAAAATCTTATGTCCTCCCTCCTACACCAACTCCTTAGCCACATACTAAACTGTATAATCTTCCCAGTTCTGGCAAGGGTAGCAATCCTGAGATCACAACTATGGAGATCCTGCCATTTAACTTAGCTCTTAACTCCCTGAACTCACAATACAGAACCCCGTCACTCCTCCTACCCATGTTATTGGGAACCACATGGACCACGACTTTCGGCTGTTCACCCTCCCACTTAAGAATGCTAAGGACTCAGTCCAACAGATCCTGCACCCTGGGATCCAGGAGGCAACATACCATCTGGGAATCTTGTTCTCACCCACAGAACCTCTTGTCCAATCCCGAACTAATGAATCTCCATCTCCACAGTGTGCTTCTTTTCTCCCCCTTCCCTTCTGAGTCATAGGGATAGACTCATTGTTGGAGACCCAACCACTCTGACTTTAAACACGAGGAAATCTGCAGATGCTGGAAATTCAAGCAACACACGCAAAATGCTGTTGGAACGCAGCAGGCCAGGCAGCATCTATAGGGTAGATGACGAAGGGTCTCCGCCCGAAACGTCAACAGCGCTTCTCCCTATAGATGCTGCCTGGCCTGCTGTGTTCCACCAGCATTTCGTGTGTGTCACTTAGACTTTACTTTGTTAGGTCATCCCCCCAACAGTTTCCAAAGTGATACACCTGTTCTTTAAGGGAATGGCCACAGGGGTACTCTGCACTGGCTCCTTACCCTCTTTCCTCTTCCTAACAATTACCCAGTTCCCTGGGTCCTGCGCCTTGGGAGTAACTACCTCTCTATGTGTCCTATCTCTCACCCCTCAGCTTCCCGAATGATCCGGAGTTCATCCAGGTCCGCTTCCAACTCCCTAACTCGGTTAGTTAGCAGCTGCAGCCGGATGCACTTCTCACAGTTGTAGTCGTCAGGAACACTGGAGGTCTTCCTGCCTTCCCACATCCCGCAGGGGGAGCATTTCGCTGTCCTGTCTGGTATCTCCACTGTCCCAGCCGAGCAGATATGAAGAAGGGAAGGAAAAAGAAACTTAACTTGAGCTTTTCTTTTCTTTTGCTGTCTCTGAGTGAAGCCTCTCTTCGCTGAAGCCTCAAGATCTCCACTCTGACTCTGTCCACTCAGATGACAGCCACTACTCTTGCTCCTGCCTTCCTTTAATTTACTCTTGCTAATCAATCCCAAAAGCGGAACGGTCACTGGTCAGAGCTCTTTTTTGCCGTAGCGACCCACTGCTGCCTTTTTGTACTTGGGCAGTGGGCCAGATTGCAGTTCCCTCCTCTCAAAGCTTCTGATGTCCATATTGGCCATTCATCAAAGCTCTTGGGAGGATGACAGTGGCAGATGACAGAGTGGTGGGGTGCATGGAATGGTGATGGAGGCAGTTACATCAGGGGCATTTAAGAAACTCTTAGATAGGTACGTGTATGATACAAAAATGGAGAGATAAGTAGGAGGGTTAGATTGATCTTATGTAATTTAAAAGCTTGGCACAACTTTGTGGGCTGAAGGGCCTGTACTGTGCTGTACTGGTCTATGTTCTTTGCGAGGAGGCACCTCTCCTACCCGTCCGCTTGTTTTTTTGTTCAGTGCCATGTCACATGATGTGGGCAATTCAAAGATTCAAAGTACATTTATTATCAAAGTGTTTATGCAACACACAACCCTGATATTCATCTTCCCCCAGGGTAGTCAAGAAACAATGAAAACCGTGGAACCCATTCAAAGAGAAACATCAGACTCCCTCCAACATGCAAAAATAAAGAAACAAACAGCAAAATAAAAATGAGAGAAAAACACAGAATATGAGACCCCAAATCACAAAGACATCGAAGGAGTCCAGGCATATTCAGATCAGTTCAATCTAGTGCTGTGTCGTTTGTTAACTTTAGGCCGGAAATCCAGCAGATCCCGTCTGCTCCTTTCCGTGACCATAATTGCTCTTGGGAAACTTTTCTACAGAAGTGATTTGCCATTTCCTTCTTCTAGACAGTGACTTTACAAGACGGTGACCCCAGCCATTATCAATACACTTCAGAGATTGTCTGCCTGGTGTCAGTGGTCACATCACCAGGAGTGTGATCTGCACCGGCTGCTCAAACAACCATCCACCACCTGCTCTCATGGCTTCTCGTGACCCTGATTGGGGTGTCTAAGCAGGTGCTACACCTTGCCCAAGGATGATCTGCAGGCTAGCGGAGGGAAGGAACGTGCTGCACCTCCTTTGGTGGAGACGTATCTCCACCCCACCACCCAAGTCCATAGGGTAATACTTCTCTAAACTGGGTAAAAGAGAAGCAATCAAGTTTGTAACGAAGGTTGGAAGGATGGAATGAGCCTCCTGAAGCTTGCTTCAATTATGGATCCAAGGTCCACAAATGAGGCAGCATTCATCGGCAAAATTGAGAGCGGACGTCCTGCAACCCAGGGGTAGTAATATCAACAGGAGGGGTATATAGAACCCAGGATATAAAGCCAGCACAGGAACAAGCTCCTTGGCCCACAATGCCAATCTAAACTAATCCCATCTGCCTGCACATGATCCTTATCCCTCCATTCCCTGTGTGTGTACATCTGAGTGTCTGGTGTCTGACTGATGTATGTGTGGCTGTCTGTGTATACGGTATGTGTGAGCAACTGCACATATTGGTTTCTGTGTGTGTGTGAATGACAGTGTGTGCATCCACTCTTGTGGGTGTGACTTGTGTGACTGTGTGTAAGTGTATGTGTGCATGTCCATGTGTAATATGAACATGGGTATTTATGTTAGTGTGAGCGTGTATGTATTTGTGAGTGTGTGAGTGAGTATATGTGTGGGTCTGAGTGTGTGCTGATGAATGTGTTTGAGTGTGTATGTGTGTCGGTGTAGGAATGTGCACATGGGTTTCTATAGCAGATGGTTTAATTGCGACGTTCACTGAATTACTAATTGAAAAATTTATTACATTGGTGATTGGATGAGTTGCAGCATGTATACAGTATCTCACCTCAATTTATAAACCCACATTTTATAATGCCTCAGCTCAGCCTTGGGTCTGAGGAATTGATTTCCTGTTTTGGGGAGAGTGTGCTGTGACTGTTGGAAGAGAATAATTTCTGTTCGGCTCTGGGTTTATTGGCAATTCATCAGCTGATTCATTAAGGGGGTGGTTCTGGGCAGGCCTGGCTCTAATTGAACTGCCCACACAGCTAGCTCGCTCTTTAATTACCTTCTCCTCTGCATATCCCAATGGCTGATCCCAATTTCCCATCAGACCATAAGACACAGAGGGAAATTAGGCTATTCAGCCTACCAATTCTGCTCAGCCATTCCATCATGTCTGATTTATTATCTTTCTCAACCCTATTCTCCTGTAACCTTTGACACCCTGGCTAATCAAAGAGCTATGAACATTTGCTTTAAGTACACCCAATGACTTGGCCTCCGCAGATGCCTGTGGCAATGAATTCCACAGATTCACCACCCTCTGGCTAAAGAAATTCTCTTCAGCTCTGTTCCAAATGGATGTCCTTCAATTCTGAGACTGTGCCCTCTGATTTTTGACTCCCTCTCTATAGGAAACATCCTCTCTATATCCGCTCTATCTAGGCCTTTCAATATTTGATAGGTTTCAATGAGATCCACTTTTGTTCTTCTAAACTCCAGTGAATACAGGTCCAGAACCATCAAACATTAACCCATTCATTTCCAGGATAATTCTTCATGAACTTCATTTGGACCCTCTTCCCTCCCTCACTCCACATCCCTACATCCCTTGTCCTTCTTCAACCTCCCCCCTTCCTCCCATCACACACTGGGGTGGAGAGATCACTGGGCCAAGATGGCTTAAATTACTAATATAGAAATAGAACCACTTGCCCTCGGTTAGTCTGCAAGTCACCCATTGGCAAGGTGTAGCATCTGCTTAGCCACCTGAACAGGGTCACATGAAGCCACGGGAACAGGTGGTCCATGGTCGTATGAGCAGCCGGTGCAGAACACACCTCCTGGTTATGTGACCACTGACAGCAGGCAGACAATCTCTGAAGGGTATTGATAATGGCAGGGATCACCGTCTTGGAAAGACACTGCTCAGGTTCTTGATGAGCCAGGGCCTCAAAAGGTTACACGGAGAGGCAGAAGAATGGGGTTGAGAGGGGTAATAAATCAGCCTTGTTGGTGGAGCAGACTTGATGAGATGAATGGCCTAATTCTTCTCCTCTGTCATATTCACTTGTGCTCTATGGTCGTAAATTGCAGAGAGTTGTGAACACAGCCCCAGCCATCACATTAGCCAGCCTCGATCATTGATACTGACCACACTTCCCACTGCCTCAAAAGAGCCGCCACAATAACCGAAGGCTCCTCCCACCCCAGGCGTTTTCTCTTCTCCCCCATCCACTGTGCAGAACAAACAGTTCAGCGCACAAAACTCAGGGACAGCTTCTACCCCACTGTTACCAGAATCCTAAACATCCCCGGGCTCAGGGACAGCTTCAACCCCACTGTTATCAGAATCCTAAACATCCCCGGGCTCAGGGACAGCTTCTACCCCACTGTTATCAGACTCCTAAACACCCCCGGGCTCAGGGACAGCTTCTACCCCACTGTTATCAGACTCCTAAACACCCCCGGGCTCAGGGACAGCTTCTACCCCACTGTTATCAGAATCCTAAACACCCCCGGGCTCAGGGACAGCTTCAACCCCACTGTTATCAGAATCCTGAACATCCCCGGGCTCAGGGACAGCTTCTACCCCACTGTTATCAGACTCCTAAACACCCCCGGGCTCAGGGACAGCTTCTACCCCACTGTTATCAGACTCCTAAACACCCCCGGGCTCAGGGACAGCTTCAACCCCACTGTTATCAGACTCCTAAACACCCCCGGGCTCAGGGACAGCTTCTACCCCACTGTTATCAGACTCCTAAACACCCCCGGGCTCAGGGACAGCTTCTACCCCACTGTTACCAGAATCCTAAACACCCCCAGGCTCAGGGACAGCTTCTACCCCACTGTTATCAGACTCCTAAACACCCCCGGGCTCAGGGACAGCTTCTACCCAACTGTTAACAGAATCCTAAACACCCCCAGGCTCAGGGACAGCTTCTACACCACTGTTATCAGACTCCTAAACACCCCCGGGCTCAGGCACAGCTTCTACCCCACTGTTATCAGACTCCTAAACACCACAGGGCTCAGGGACAGCTTCTACCCCACTGTTATCAGACTCCTAAACACCCCCGGGCTCAGGGACAGCTTCTACCCCACTGTTATCAGACTCCTAAACACCCCCGGGCTCAGGGAGAGATTCTACCCCACTGTTATCAGAATCCTAAACACCCCCGGGCTCAGGGACAGCTTCTACCCCACTGTTATCAGACTCCTAAACACACCCGGCTCAGGGACAGATTCTACCCCACTGTTATCAGTCTCCTAAACACCCCCGGGCTCAGGGACAGCTTCTACCCCACTGTTATCAGACTCCTAAACACCCCCTGGCTCAGGGACAGCTTCTACCCCACTGTTATCAGACTCCTAAACACCTCCGGGCTCCGGGACAGCTTCTACCCCACAGTTATCAGACTCCTAAACACCCCCGGGCTCAGGGACAGCTTCTACCCCACTGTTATCAGAATCCTAAACACCCCCGGGCTCAGGGACAGATTCTACCCCACTGTTATCAGACTCCTAAACACCCCCGGGCTCAGGGACAGCTTCTACCCCACTGTTATCAGTCTCCTAAACACCCCCGGGCTCAGGGACAGCTTCTACCCCACTGTTATCAGACTCCTAAACACCCCCGGGCTCAGGGACAGCTTCTACCCCACTGTTATCAGAATCCTAAACACCCCCGGGCTCAGGGACAGATTCTACCCCACTGTTATCAGAATCCTAAACACCCCCGGGCTCAGGGACAGATTCTACCCCACTGTTATCAGACTCCTAAACACCCCCGGGCTCATGGACAGCTTCTACCCCACTGTTATCAGACTCCTAAACACCCCCGGGCTCAGGGACAGCTTCTACCCCACTGTTATCAGACTCCTAAACACCCCCGGGCTCAGGGACAGCTTCTACCCCACTGTTATCAGACTCCTAAACACCCCCAGGCTCAGGGACATATTCTACCCCACTGTTATCAGAATCCTAAACACCCCCTTGCTCAGGGACAGATTCTACCCCACTGTTACCAGAATCCTAAACACCCCCGGGCTCAGGGACAGATTCTACCCCACTGTTATCAGAATCCTAAACATCCCCTGGCTCAGGGACAGCTTCTACCCCACTGTTATCAGACTCCTAAACACCCCCGGGCTCAGGGACAGCTTCTACCCCACTGTTATCAGAATCCTAAACATCCCCTGGCTCAGCGACAGCTTCTACCCCACTGTTATCAGACTCCTAAACACCCCCGGGCTCAGGGACAGCTTCTACCCCACTGTTATCAGAATCCTAAACATCCCCTGGCTCAGCGACAGCTTCTACGCCACTGTTATCAGAATCCTAAACATCCCCTGGCTCAGCGACAGCTTCTACCCCACTGTTATCAGAATCCTAAACACCCCCGGGCTCAGGGACAGCTTCTACCCCACTGTTATCAGAATCCTAAACACCCCCGGGCTCAGGGACAGCTTCTACCCCACTGTTATCAGACTCCTAAACACCCCCGGGCTCAGGGACAGATTCTACCCCACTGTTATCAGACTCCTAAACACCCCCGGGCTCAGGGACAGCTTCTATCCCACTGTTATCAGAATCCTAAACATCCCCGGGCTCAGGGACAGCTTCTACCCCACTGTTATCAGACTCCTAAGCACCCCCGGGTTCAGGGACAGCTTCTACCCCACTGTTATCAGACTCCTAAACACCCCCGGGCTCAGGGACAGCTTCTACCCCACTGTTATCAGACTCCTAAACACCCCCGGGCTCAGGGACAGATTCTACCCCCGTGTTATCAGACTCCTAAACACCCCCGGGCTCAGGGACAGCTTCTACCCCACTGTTATCAGACTCCTAAACACCCCCGGGCTCAGGGACAGCTTCTACCCCACTGTTATCAGACTCCTAAACACCCCCGGGCTCAGGGACAGGTTCTACCCCACTGTTATCAGACTCCTAAACACCCCCGGGCTCAGGGACAGATTCTACCCCACTGTTATCAGAATCCTAAACACCTCCGGGCTCAGGGACAGCTTCTACCCCACTGTTATCAGACTCGTAAACACCCCTGGGCTCCGGGACAGATTCTACCCCACTGTTATCAGAATCCTAAACACCCCCGGGCTGAGGGACAGATTCTACCCCACTGTTATCAGACTCCTAAACACCCCCGGGCTCAGGGACAGCTTCTACCCCACTGTTATCAGACTCCTAAGCACCCCCGGGCTCAGGGACAGCTTCTACCCCACTGTTATCAGAATCCTAAACACACCTGGGCTCAGGGACAGCTTCTACCCCACTGTTATCAGACTCCTAAACACCCCCGGGCTCAGGGACAGCTTCTACCCCACTGTTATCAGACTCCTAAGCACCCCCGGGCTCAGGGACAGCTTCTACCCCACTGTTATCAGACTCCTAAACACCCCCGGGCTCAGGGACAGATTCTACCCCACTGTTATCAGACTCCTAAACACCCCCGGGCTCAGGGACAGCTTCTACCCCACAGTTATCAGACTCCTAAACACCCCCGGGCTCAGGGACAGCTTCTACCCCACTGTTATCTGAATCCTAAACACCCCCGGGCTCAGGGACAGCTCCTACCCCACTGTTATCTGAATCCTAAACACCCCCGGGCTCAGGGACAGCTTCTACCCCACTGTTATCAGACTCTTAAACACCCCCGGGCTCAGGGACAGCTTCTACCCCACTGTTATCAGACTCCTAAACACACCCGGCTCAGGGACAGATTCTACCCCACTGTTATCAGTCTCCTAAACACCCCCGGGCTCAGGGACAGCTTCTACCCCACTGTTATCAGACTCCTAAACACCCCCTGGCTCAGGGACAGCTTCTACCCCACTGTTATCAGACTCCTAAACACCCCCGGGCTCCGGGACAGCTTCTACCCCACAGTTATCAGACTCCTAAACACCCCCGGGCTCAGGGACAGCTTCTACCCCACTGTTATCAGAATCCTAAACACCCCCGGGCTCAGGGACAGATTCTACCCCACTGTTATCAGACTCCTAAACACCCCCGGGCTCAGGGACAGCTTCTACCCCACTGTTATCAGTCTCCTAAACACCCCCGGGCTCAGGGACAGCTTCTATCCCACTGTTATCAGACTCCTAAACACCCCCGGGCTCAGGGACAGCTTCTACCCCACTGTTATCAGAATCCTAAACACCCCCGGGCTCAGGGACAGATTCTACCCCACTGTTATCAGAATCCTAAACACCCCCGGGCTCAGGGACAGATTCTACCCCACTGTTATCAGACTCCTAAACACCCCCGGGCTCATGGACAGCTTCTACCCCACTGTTATCAGACTCCTAAACACCCCCGGGCTCAGGGACAGCTTCTACCCCACTGTTATCAGACTCCTAAACACCCCCGGGCTCAGGGACAGCTTCTACCCCACCGTTATCAGACTCCTAAACACCCCCAGGCTCAGGGACATATTCTACCCCACTGTTATCAGAATCCTAAACACCCCCTTGCTCAGGGACAGATTCTACCCCACTGTTACCAGAATCCTAAACACCCCCGGGCTCAGGGACAGATTCTACCCCACTGTTATCAGAATCCTAAACATCCCCTGGCTCAGGGACAGCTTCTACCCCACTGTTATCAGACTCCTAAACACCCCCGGGCTCAGGGACAGCTTCTACCCCACTGTTATCAGAATCCTAAACATCCCCTGGCTCAGCGACAGCTTCTACCCCACTGTTATCAGACTCCTAAACACCCCCGGGCTCAGGGACAGCTTCTACCCCACTGTTAACAGAATCCTAAACATCCCCTGGCTCAGCGACAGCTTCTACCCCACTGTTATCAGAATCCTAAACATCCCCTGGCTCAGCGACAGCTTCTACCCCACTGTTATCAGAATCCTAAACACCCCCGGGCTCAGGGACAGCTTCTACCCCACTGTTATCAGAATCCTAAACACCCCCGGGCTCAGGGACAGCTTCTACCCCACTGTTATCAGACTCCTAAACACCCCCGGGCTCAGGGACAGCTTCTACCCCACTGTTATCAGACTCCTAAACACCCCCGGGCTCAGGGACAGCTTCTACCCCACTGTTATCAGAATCCTAAACATCCCCGGGCTCAGGGACAGCTTCTACCCCACTGTTATCAGACTCCTAAGCACCCCCGGGTTCAGGGACAGCTTCTACCCCACTGTTATCAGACTCCTAAACACCCCCGGGCTCAGGGACAGCTTCTACCCCACTGTTATCAGACTCCTAAACACCCCCGGGCTCAGGGACAGATTCTACCCCCGTGTTATCAGACTCCTAAACACCCCCGGGCTCAGGGACAGCTTCTACCCCACTGTTATCAGACTCCTAAACACCCCCGGGCTCAGGGACAGCTTCTACCCCACTGTTATCAGACTCCTAAACACCCCCGGGCTCAGGGACAGGTTCTACCCCACTGTTATCAGACTCCTAAACACCCCCGGGCTCAGGGACAGCTTCTACCCCACTGTTATCAGACTCCTAAACACCCCCGGGCTCAGGGACAGCTTCTACCCCACTGTTATCAGAATCCTAAACACCCCCGGGCTCAGGGACAGATTCTACCCCACTGTTATCAGACTCCTAAACACCCCCGGGCTCAGGGACTGATTCTACCCCAGTGTTATCTGATTCTTGAATGGACCTTTCATTTGCTGAATGATGAGCTCTTGAAGTTCCACTCTTCCAACGTTCTTCTTATTTTATTTGTCTGCTTGCAGTACACATTCTCTGTCACTGCAACACTCTTCCACAAACATGAGGAAATCTGCAGATGCTGGAAATTCAAACAACACACACAAAATGCTGGTGGAACACAGCAGGCCAGGCAGCATCTGTCGGGAGATGCACTGTCGACGTTTTGGATCGAGACCCTTTGTCAGGACTCTGTTCCACACTGTTTTCTTTGTACGGAAAGTACGAACAAAGTACGGAACAATGTGTGTGGATAGGATGCAAACTGAAGGTTTCCACTGTATCTGCCCTGTACCATTCTCTGTTGTATCTGAGCACACGTTTGAACAATACTATGCCAAGACCAGGTGAATCAACCAAGACCCCTCAACCCTGAGCTCCCTGTCTAAAGCAGCACTTCTCCACAGAGAAGGTGAAGTGAGGCAGGCTCAGAGAATTCCCTCACCTCCAGGTCACATGCAGTCTAGCTGTCGAAATATATCCCCATTCCCTTGTTGATGATGGGTTTAAATTCTGAAACTCAAATCCATTCTTGGTGCATCATGGCCACATGGAACACAATGGTTAAATCCAAACGTTCCCTGTCAGGGCAATGGGTAATTGTGGGCATTTACAATGGGTGAACAGCTTCTGGGCCCAACACAGTGATGCAATCATTAGGAAGGCAACCCAGCGTCTATACTTCATTGGGAGTTTGAGAGGATTTATGACACCAAAGACTCTAACAGATTTCGACAGATGTACCGTGGAGAGTATTCGGAATGGCTGCATCACCGTCTGGTTTGGAGGCTCCAGTGCATAGATTCGAAAGAGGTTCCAGAGGGTTGTAGACTCAGCCAGCTCCATCATGGGCACTAGACCCCCACCACTGAGAAAGTCTTGAAAAGGCAGTGCCTCAAGAAGATGGTATCCATCACTAAGGACCCTCACCATCTAGGACATGACTTCTCATTACTACCGTCAGGGTTGAGGTACAGGAGGCTGAAGACCCACACGCAATGCTTTAGGAACAGCTTCTTCCCCTTCACCATCAGGTTTCTAAACCCAGGAACTCTTCCTCAATTCTCCCCCTTTTTCCCACTATTTAGTAATTTAATGTGACTTAACAGTGATTTTTCTGTATTGCATTGTCTTGCTGCCACAGAACAACACATTTCACGACCTGTGTTCGTGACGATAAACCTGAGACGGATTCTGATGTAGTGGCTGAACAGGTCTCCTGTTTCCATGCAGAACCCTTCCCTCGAGGCCACCTCCACTCCCTGCACCAGTGTTTCATCTGATGCTGGAGATGGCAAGATGTACGAGGGCTGACCGGAATTGACTTGCTAGCTTATTTTTACTCGTTCTCTAATAAGAAGTAGCAGTTTAAAGGCTGTATTGATTTTCTTAATGGTTTCCACAGCCAAGCAAATAAAAAAGCATTGTCCCTGCTAACAGGCCAGATAGCAAACAGGTTAAAAAAAAGAATTCTATGCACAACATCGGAATCAGAATCAGGTTTAATGGCATCAGTGTATGCCGTGAAATTTCTTAACTCTGTGGCAGCAGTACAATGAAGTACTTGATAAATATAGAAAAACAAATAAAAAATTACAGTAAGTAGATATATCCATATTAAAGTTAAATTTACAAATATTAGTGCATACACAGAGTAATAAAAAAAAGTGAGGCAGTGTTCATGGGTTCAATATCCATTTAGAAATCTGATGGCAGAGGGGAAGAAGCTGTTCCTGAATCGCTGAGTGTGTGCCTTCAGGCTTCTGTACCTCCTACCTGACAGTACAATGAGAAGAGGACATGCCCTGGTGATGGTGTTCCTTAATAATGGACGTTGCCTTTCTGAGGCACTGCTCCTTGAAGATGTCTTGGATGCTACAAAGGATAGCGCTATTAAGGAGATGACAAATTTTACAATTTTCTGTCGCTTCTTTCAGTCCTGTGCAGTAGTGCACCCTGCTCCCCCCATACCAGACAATGATGCAGCCTATCAGAATGTTCTCCATTGTACATCTGTAAATGTTTTTGAGTGTTTTAGCTGATAAACCAAATCCCCTCAAACTCCTAATGAAATATAGTCACTGTCTTGCCTTCCGTATAGCTACATTGATATATCAGGACCAGGTTAGATCCTCGGAGATATTGACACCCAGGAGTTTGAAATTGCTCGCTCTCTCCACTTCTGATCCCTCTATGAGGATTGGATTCTATTCTCTCATTTCCCATTTTCGCAAGTCCACAATCAGTTCTTTGGTTTTACTGATATTGAGGGCAAGGTAGTTGCTGCAACACCACTCAGCCAGCTACTATACCTTGCTCCAGTAGGCCCTCTTGTCTCCATCTGAGCTCACTAAAGCACTGCAGTCTCTGCATGTCAGAGACAACTTGCTGCTCAATACATCGCCTATACATCCACCCCCGATCGAGTGGAGGCTCTGCTGTCGTCAAAGATCCCCTCCATCCGGGACATGCCATCTTCTTGCAGCTTCCATCAGCCAGGAGGTGCAGGAGCCTAAAGTCCTAAACCACCAGCTTCAAGGACAACTACTTACTTACAAACGTTCAGTTCTGGAACTAGCCAGCAAAATCTTAATCACTGCAGTTTGACAACATGATGACCACTTCCTGCTAAAATTTACCTTTTTGTTCTAACTGTATATATTTTTTTGGTGTATATTTAATATTTACTTTATGAATGCTGCTTTTCTCATTCTGTGTGCCTGTGGTGCAACTGTAAGTAATCTTTCATTGCACCTGTGCACATCAGTACTTGTGTAGATGACAATAGTCTCCACTTTGACTTCAATGTCTGCAAGTTACTTGCCAGGTTCAGACCATCCTGGTGGAATGTGTTGATAGGTGAGATCAGGTCAGGAGAAAGATGGGTGTGTGGGGGAGAGGGAATGATTTAAGAAACTGGGAGGTGATAAGTCATGAGACATAGGAGCAGAATTAGGCCGTTCAGCCCATCAAGTCTGCTCTGCCATTTCATCATGGCTGATCCATTTCCCTCTCAGCCCCAACCTCCACCCTTTTCCCCATGAGCCTTCATACCCTGACTAATCAAGAATCTATCAATAATAAACACAAAGTACACTGCAGATGCTGTGGTCAAATCAAGACGTACAAAAAAGCTGGATGAACTCAGCAGGTCGGGTAGCATCCGTTGAAAGGAGAAGTCAACGTTTTGGGCCGAGACCTATCGTCAGGACATGGTCTAGTGAGACCCTGACTAAGGGACTCAGTTGGAAACGTTGACTGCTTCTTTCAACGGATGCTGCCCGACCTGCTGAGTTCATCCAGCTTGTTTGTATGTCAAGAATCTATTAACCTCTGCCTTAAATACACCCAACGATTTAGCTGTGCAGCCGCCTGTGGCAATGAATTCCATAGATTCACCACCTTCTGGCTAAGGAGATTCCTCCTCATCTCCGTTCTAAATGGATATCCCTCAACTCCAGAGCTGTGCCCTCTGGTCCTAAACGCGGACCATGAAAGAAAGGGGTGGAGGAAGGGCACCAGGCAGGCAAAGCGAAGGGGTGAGATGGAAACCAGAGTGGGGAATGGAAAAGGAAAGAAAGGGTGTGGGGCGAAATTACTGGAGGTTAAAGAAATTAATGTTCATGCCACGGGTTTGATGGAACATGGGAGTGGCCTCATTGCGGCATTGGAGGAGGCTCTGGGCCGACATGGTGGAACGGGAATGGAGGTAGAGTTAAAATGAGTGGCCCCGGGGAAAACCTGCCTCTCGTGGCAGATGGAGCAAAGGCATACGACAGAACGCATTATTCCTGGGAGCTCAGGTTAGCTGGAATTGAACCCACTGATAACCTATGTCTGTCAAATTCCCATTGCAGAGAGATTTGATTCCTTATTGTGCTAGATATTAGAAGGATTTGAAATTGGGCCATAATTTTCAAGAGTCATTTCAGAATCCATTATGGAAAAGGTTCAGAGTTATTCATTTATAAAGTGGTGTTTATGATTCTTGGATTGTGGATCAATACATCAGTGTCAGGGTCTCTGCCATGGTTGGCTCAAACTAGATTAAAATCTTTACGTGAAATACCTTGTAGCATTTTGAATTCACTTTCTATATATATGCAGCACAGAGTTTATATTTTCTTAAACTGCTTAACTCTGTGAGGGCCCTGACACCATGTTTTATATCCAGGGAGACAAATGCTATTTGTCAGTGTGTCCTTGATGAGGATGTATCTGTCAGACTTGGTTCTCATCCATCAAGTGGGGGCAGCGATTGTCCACCAAAATCGTTCTGACCCCAGACATTACCAGCTCACCATTCACTGTGACTGAAGCACAGAGCAAAGCAGGAGGAGACCTGTAGGGTCATAGCCCACCTTCAATTGACCCTATCTATCCATCCCCCCAAACAGACAAACCTATCTGCCCACCTATCCATTAGCCCCATCTGTCCATTAACCCCATATGTCTATTAACACCACCTGTCAATTAACATCTGTCCATTAACATCCATCATTAATCCCATCTGTCTATTAACATCTGTCAATTAATATCTATCTATTAATCCCATCTGTCCATTAACCCCATCTGTCCATTAACATCTGTCTATTACCCCCATCTGTCCATTAATCCCATCTGTCCATTACCCCCATCTGTCCATTACCCCATCTGTCCATTACCCCCATCTGTCCATTACCCCATCTGGCCATTACCCCCATCTGTCCATTAATCCCATCTGTCCATTACCCCATCTGGCCATTACCCCATCTGGCTATTACCCCCATCTGTCCATTAATCCCATCTGTCCCTTAATCCCATCTGTCCATTACCCCATCTGTCCATTAATCCCATCTGTCCATTACCCATCTGTCCATTACCCCCATCTGTCCATTAATCCCATCTGTCCATTACCCCATCTGGCCATTACCCCATCTGGCCATTACCCCATCTGTCCATTACCCCCATCTGTCCATTAATCCCATCTGTCCATTACCCCATCTGGCCATTACCCCCATCTGTCCATTAATCCCATCTGTCCATTACCCCATCTGGCCATTACCCCATCTGGCTATTACCCCCATCTGTCCATTAATCCCATCTGTCCCTTAATCCCATCTGTCCATTACCCCATCTGTCCATTAATCCCATCTGTCCATTACCCATCTGTCCATTACCCCCATCTGTCCATTAATCCCATCTGTCCATTACCCCATCTGGCCATTACCCCATCTGGCCATTACCCCATCTGTCCATTACCCCCATCTGTCCATTAATCCCATCTGTCCATTACCCCATCTGGCCATTACCCCATCTGGCTATTACCCCCATCTGTCCATTAATCCCATCTGTCCCTTAATCCCATCTGTCCATTACCCCATCTGTCCATTAATCCCATCTGTCCATTACCCCATCTGTCCATTACCCCCATCTATCCATTAATCCCATCTGTCCATTACCCCATCTGGCCATTACCCCCATCTGTCCATTACCCCATCTGTCCATTACCCCATCTGGCCATTACCCCATGTGTCCATTACCCCATCTGTCCATTAATCCCATCTGTCCATTACCCCATCTTCCATTACCCCATCTGTCCATTAATCCCATCTGTCCACTAACCCATGAAATGAAAGCAGACATTTTCCCCTGAGGCTGGGTGAGACTAGAACTAGGTTAACAGTGAAAGATAAAACATTTAAGGAGAACTTGAGGGGGAGCAGCATCATTGAGAGTGTGGAATGAGCTGCCAGTGGAAGCTGGATGAAGGTTTGATTTCAACATTTAAGAAAGTTTGGATAAGTGCATTGATGGGAGCTGTATAGAGGGTAATGTTCAGGTGCTGGCAGAGTAACAGTGTGACATGGATAAGGTAAGCTGGGTGGCCTTTCTGAACAGTAGTGTCCTATAACTATGATTCATGGGTTCGTGAACTATTCAGATATCTGATGGCAGAGGGGAAGTAGCTGTTCCCTGAACTGCTGGGAATGTGAGTCTTCAGGTTCCTATAGCTCCCCCCCGATGGTGGTAACAAAAGGAGGGCATGTCCTGGATGGTGAGGGTCTTTAACAATGGATGCATCACAGCTTGGTATTGCAACTGTTCTGCCTGTGACTACAAGAAACTGCAGAGGGTTGTGGACACAGCTCAGCACTTCATGGAAACGGGCCTCCCTTCCATGGACTCTGACTGCACTTCCTACTGCCTTGGGAAAGCAGCCAACATTATCACCCCTGCCATTCTCTGCCCACCCCCTTCCGTCAACCAGAATAGAGAAGTGTTTGAGAGCGTATCCCACCAGACTCTGGGACAGCTTCTATCTGATCTTGAATGGAAGTTGCAGAACCTGGGCCTCTGTACCTCTCTCTGCCATTGGATGCTCGACTTCCTAACCGGAAGACCACAATCTGCGTGGATTGGTGATAACATCTCCTCCTCGTTGACGATCAACACTGGCGCATCTCAAGGATGTGTGCTTAGCTCACTGTTCTACTCTCTCTATACACATGACTGTGTGGCTAGGCACAGCTCAAATACCATCTATAAATTTACTGATGATACAACTATTGTTGGTAGAATCTCAGATGGTGACGAGAGGGTGTATGGGAGTGAGATATGCCAGCTAGTGGAGTGGTGTCACAGCAACAACCTGGCACTCAACGTCAGTAAGATGAAAGAGCTGATTGTGGACTTCAGGAAGGGTAAGACGAAGGAACACATACCAATCCTCACAGAGGGATCAGAAGTGGAGAGAGTAAGAGGCTTCAAGTTCCTGGGTGTCAAGATTTCTGAGGATCTAACCTGGTCCCAACATATTGATGTAGTTACAAAGAAGGCAAGACAGTGACTATACATCATTAGGAGTTTGAAGAGATCTGGTATGTCAACAAATACACACAAGGACTTCTATAGATGTACCATGGAGAGCATTCTGACAGGCTGCATCACTGTCTCGTATGGAGGGGCTACTGCACAGGACCGAAAGAAGCTGCAGAAGGTTGTAAATCTAGTCAGCTCCATCTTGGGTACTAGCCTACAAAGTACCCAGAGCATCTTCAGAGAGCGGTGTCTCAGAAAGGCAGCGTCCATTATTAAGGACTCCAGCACCCAGGGCATGCCCTTTTCTCACTGTTACCATCAGGGAGGAGGTACAGAAGCCTGAAGGCACACACTCAGTGATTCAGGAACAGCTTCTTCCCCTCTGCCACTCACTTCCTAAATGGACTTTGAATCTTTGGACACTACCTCACTTTTTTTAAAATTTCTGTTTTAGCACATTTTTTTATATCTACATAATTGATTTACTTGTTTATTTATTATTATTTTTATTTTATTTTTTCTCTCTGCTAGATTATGTATCACATTGAACTGCTGTTGCTAAGTTAACAAATTTCACATCATATGTTGGTGATAGTAACTGTGAATCTGATTCTGGTTCGGGACCTCTCGTATGCTAAAAGGAGAAGTCTTGATCTCCCAATCTACCTCATTGTGGTCTTACACTTTACTGGTCTAGACATGCACTTACTCCGTAATTGCAACACTATATTTTGCATTATGTATTTTAATATCGCAATATAACTATGCATGGCAAATTGCATACATATGTATGTATCATTTATATGGTACATACATATATACATGATACACACATCTGTATATGATGCATAATGTATATTGCACACATTACATACATGATACTTACTGTACATATTATGTATGCGCTTCTTTAAGGTTGTTATAGCTGGGGGTGATGGAGCTGATAAATTCCCACGACCTATTAAATGCTCGCAATGGTCTGTACCTCAGACAGCCTCTGACAACCAAGTCTAGCTCCTGGTCTTCATGACTGGCTTAGCTACTGAGCCCAGTGGAACCATTTCTACTGACAGGAGAAGAGGCAAAGGTGGGTTACAGGCACTTTAAAACCAGACACTTCAGGCAGATGGGGCTCGTCTGTTCATCCACGATAAGGAAAACTCTGATCTCAAACCTTCCAGCTGTACCCACCCATGGGGAAGGCTTTGGGAGTAAACCCCGAGGGAAATACCTGGATCTGGAGGCCCTAAGGCAGTCCCACATTGAGGTCAATGCTGACTGGCAACTTCGGTGATGCTGCTGGGATCAAACTGTATCAGTCTTTGTCATTTCTTTGTGTTCATGGAGGTGGAGGGTTAGGGTTGGGGTAGCTTGCTACATGGGCAACAGTTTGCGCTTTCATATTGTTCTGCCCTGGTTTGTTATCTACACAACTAGGACACAACAGTTGTGTCGGTCGACCCGAACGAACAGACCCAAACCACAACAGTATATTATAGAACAGCACAGTACAGGCCCTTCAGCCCACAATGTTGTGCCAACCCTTAAACCCTGCCTCCCATATAACCCCCCACCTTAAATTCCTCCATATACCTGTCCAGTAGTCTCTTAAACTTCACTAGTGTATCTGCCTCCACCACTGACCCAGGCAGTGCATTCCACGCACGAACCACTCTCTGAGTAAAAAACCTTCCTCTAATACCCCCCTTGAACTTCCCTCCCCTTACCTTAAAGCCATGTCCTCTCGTACTGAGCAGTGGTGCCCTGGGGAAGAGGTGCTGGCTGTCCACTCTGTCTATTCCTCTTAATATCTTGTATCTTGTTATGTATGTGTCATGTATATGATGCATATACACAGTGGTGATAGGAAGTTTGTGAACCCAGTAGAATTGTCACTATTTCTGCATAAATATGAACTAAAATGTAATCAGATCTTCACGTAGTCCTAAAACTAGGTAAAGAGAACCTGATTAAATAAATAGCACAAAAAATGTTATACTTGTTCATTTATTTATTGAGAAAAAAGATCCAATATTGCATGTATTGTTGGAAAAAGTAGGTGAAGCTCTGGAGCAATGCTTTCTACAAAAGCTACTTGGAGTCAGATGTTCCAATCAATGAGATGAGATTGGAGGTGTGGGGTGTAGAGGTGCCCTGCCCTGTAAAAAAGGACACAAAGTCAGGTTACTGACAAAGCCTGTTCTTCTGAAGAAAGATCTGCTTATGTGCACCATGCCTCAATCAAAACAACTCTCAGAGGACCTGAGGAGAAGAATTGTAGAGATGCAAGAACATTTCTAAAGATCTGAGTGTTCATCATTAAGAGAAATTGTCTACAAATGGTGGAAACTCAGTCCTGTTGCGAGGCATCCTGCAGGGATCACACCAGGAGCACAATGTGCAATGCTGAAGGAGGGCAACAGCCTGCAGAAATCTCTGGAACTCGCTAAAGTCTCTGTTTATAAAAAAACACTGAACATGGAAGAACACCACAGAGGATGAGTGCTCTCCAAAAAAAAAAACATTGCTGCACGTCCCAAGTTTGCAAAAGACCACCTGGATGTTCCACAATGCTTCTGGGACACTGTTCTGTGGACAGCTGAGACAAAAGTTGAACTTCTTGGTAGAAATGCACATCGCTATATTTGGAGGGAAAAGGGCACTGCACACCAAACACAAAAACCTCATCCCAACTGTGAAGCCTGGTGGAAGGAGCATCATGGTTTGGGGCTGCTTTGCTGCCTCAGGGCCTGGACAGCTTGCAATCATTGAGGGAACAATGAATTCAAAATTGTATCAGAACATTTTACAGGAGAATGTCAGGGTAGCAATCCGTCAGCTGAAACTTAATAGAAGTGGGATAATGCAACAAGACAGTGATCTGAAAGACAAGAATAAATCAACAACAGAATGGTTTAAAAAGAAGAAAGTTCATGTTTTGGAATGGCCGAGTCAAAGTCCTGACCTTAATCCTATAGAAATATTGTGGAGGGACCTGAAGCAAGAAGTTCATACAAGGAAGCCCACCAACATCCCCAAGCTGAAGCAGTTTTGTAAGGCGGAATGGCCTGAAATTCCTCCAAGCTGATGTGCAAGACTGATCGACAGTTACCTGAAATGTTTGATTGAAGTTACTGTTGTACAAGAGGGTCACACCAGTTACTAAAAGGTTCACATACTTTTTCTAACAAATACATGGAATATTGGATAATTTTTCTCAGTAAATAAATGAACAAGTATAATGTTTTTGTGTTATTTATTTAATTGAGTTTACATTATCTAGAAACATAGAAAACCTACAGCATGATACAGGCCCTTCGGCCCACAAAGCTATGCTGAACACGTCCTTACTTTAGAAATTACCTAGGATTAACCATAGCCTTCTATTTTCCCAAGCTCACCGCACCTATACAGGAATCTCTTAAAAGACCCTATCATATTCACCTCCATCGCCGTCACCAGCAGCCCCGGTTAGGCAGGGGGTGGAGGGGGGTGGCCGGTTGACATTCTCAGAGCTGCTGCTCAATCCTTCATTAAAGAAAATGTAAATGCAAACACCCTACATTCCAGCTGGGTAACATCCTACTCGACGGCATAAACACGATGAGGCCCCTCTCAGGGTGGGGGAGCAACACCTCATATTCTGTCCAGATAGCCATCCAACCGGACAGTATGGACATCGACTTCTCCAACTTCTGGCAAGTTCTCTCCCTCCCCTTCTCTCTTTATACATTCCCCATTTTAGCTGCTCTCTCACCTCTACTCCTCCTCATCTGTCCATCTTCCCTTTCTCCCATTGTCCACTCTCTCCTATCCGATTCCCTCTTCGTCAGCCCTTTACCCTTTCCACCTCTCATCTCCCAGCTTCTCATTTTATCCCCCCCCCCCCCACCTACCTTCCCCTTCACCTGGCTTCATCCATCAGGTTGTACTCCTTCCTCCCCCCCCACCTTCTTATTCTGGCTTCCTTCCCCCTTCCTTTCCCTTCCTGATACTGGGATCTTGGCCAAAATGTGAAATCTTTAGTCCTCTCCTGCTGAGTTCCTCCAGCACTTTGTGTGTGTTGCTCTGAGTTTCCAGCATCTGCAGAATCTCTTGTGTTTAAGGTCAACTCATGTACCAAATGGGTAGACTCCAAACTGATGGCACAAACATAGATTCCTGTAACTTCTGGCAATTTCTTCCCTCATTCCCCTTCTCTCTCTTTCCATTCCACATTCTACCCCTCTTACCCCTTCCCTTCTCCTCACCTGCCCATCAGCTCCCTCTCATCTACACCCCCTTTTTTCCCATCCTCCACTTTCCTCACCTATCAGATTTCTTCTTCTTCTTCAGCCCTTTACCTCTTCCACCTATCACTTTCCAGCTTCTTACTTCATCATCCCTCCAATCAGATTCCTTCTTTAGATTCATTTATCTATCACACGTACATTGAAACAGACAGCAAAATAGGCTGTTTGCGTTAACAACCAATACAATCCAAAACCTGCTGGGGAGGGGTGGGGGCTGCCTGCAAATGCTGCCACACATTCCTGTGTCATGTCCACAATGTTCAGCACCACCACAGCAAAACAAGCTAGTTTCCCCACCCATTCACACAGACAGTCCTCCTACCCCAAGATAGGCCGTCTCCGGGCCTCCAGCTTCTAATGGACTTGTGAACTCTCAGCGATCGAGCCTCCAACCGGACTTGCAGACTCTCAAGCTCAAGGCTTCATCCGTTGGGCCTCAAGATGGTGGGTATATGGAATGAACTGCCAGAGGAAGTGTAGAGGTGGATTCTCCAGCAATTCTTAGAACAATTTGGACAGACTCATGGATGGGAAAGCTGTAGAGGGATATGGGCCAAACAGAGGCCATTAAAACTAGCGTAGATGGGAATCTTGTCTAGCATGGATGAGTGGGGCCGAAGGGCAGCTTCTACACTGTATGACTGTACAACTCAAGGTGGAGCCTTTGCCTGACTTACCCTAAATACATCTCCACTGATGATACGGCTCTCCCCTGGTGTTGGTCACAACCATGGGCTCTGCTGCAGGGTCTCCATGCCCCTGCTGACCAGCTGCACAGCAGCTTCGACAATTGCGCTTCTGGGTACACATGTTCCAGCTAATTGCTGTCGCATTATGATGGTATAGAACTCCCTTTTTTGTTCAGTCTTGTTGAGACTCAACCAAAAGCACAGGAACATTTAATCTCCCTGCTTACCTTTGTCCATACCTGGGAAGGAGGATCACTGTCTCGCAGACCCTGGAAAGGAGCAATGTTCATACAGAAACATAGAAACATAGAAAACCTACAGCACAATGCAGGCCCTTCAGCCTGCAATGCTGTCCTGAACATGTCCTTACTTTAGAAATTACCCAGGTTTACCCATAGACCTCTGTTTTTCTGAGCTCCATTTACCTATCCAGGCACCTCTTGAAAGATCCTATCGTATCCACCTCCACCACTGTCACTGGCAGTCCATTCCTTGCACTCACCACTCTCTGTGTAAAAAACTTACCCCTGACATCTCCTCTGTATCTACTTCCAAGCACCTTAAAATTGTGCCCTCTCCTGTTAGCCATTTCAGTCCTGGGAAAAAGCCTCTGACTATCCACACAATAAATGCCTCTCATCATCTTATACACCTCTATCAGGTCACCTCTCATCCTCCTTTGCTCCAAGGAGAAAAGGCCGAGTTCACTCAACCTATTCTCATAAGGCATGCTCCCCAATCCAGGCAACATCCTTGTAAATCTCCTCTGCACCCTTTCAATGGCTTCCACATCCTTCCTGTAGTGAGGCGACCAGAACTGAGCACAGTACTCCAAGTGGGGTCTGACCAGGGTCCTATATAGCTGTAACATTACCTCTCGGCTCCTAAATTTAATTCCACAATTGATGAAGGCCAATACACCGTACGCCTTCTTAACCACAGAGTCAACCTGCGCAGCTGCTTTGAGTGTCCTATGGACTCGGACCCCAAGATCCCTCTGATCCTCCACACTGCCAAGAGTCTTACCATTAATACTATATTCTGCCATCATATTTGACCGACCAAAATGAACCACTTTACACTTATGAGTAGGGTGTAGGGAGAAGTTTGGATAGGTACATGGATGGGAGGTTGTAGGGGGTCTATGGTCCGGGTGTGGGTCAATGGGACCAGGGAGAAGTCTGGATGTACATGGATGGGAGGGGTATGGGGTCTATGGTCTGGGTGTGGGTCGATGGGACCAGGGAGAAGTCTGGATGTACATGGATGGGAGGGGTATGGGGTCTATGGTCTGGGTGTGGGTCGATGGGACCAGGGAGAAGTTTGGATAGGTACATGGATGGGAGGGGTATGGGGTCTATGGTCTAGGTGTGGGTCGATGGGACCAGGGAGAAGTCTGGATGTACATGGATGGGAGGGGTATGGGGTCTATGGTCTGGGTGTGGGTCGATGGGACCAGGGAGAAGTTTGGATAGGTAAATGGATGGGAGGGTATGGAAGGCTATGGTCCAGTTCCGGGTCAATGGGTCTAGCCAATTTAAATGATTTGGCATGGACTAGATGGGCTGAAGGGCCTGTTTCTGTGTTGTAGTTTTCTATGACTCGATGCCACCAAATCATGCATCTTTGGGATTTGAGAAGAAATGAGAGCACCCTGTGGGGAGGATTACAAACTCCTTACAGACAGTACTGGAATTGAACCTGGGTCTCTGGTGTCGTAATAGTGCTATGCTAATAACTACGCTACCGTACCACCCCATGCTTTCTTTTGTCTCACAAGATTGGGTCAAACATGAGCAATTTATGGTTGTGGGGCAAATCATTGGGTATTCATAAAGCAGAGGTTGACAGATTCTTTATTAGAATGGGAGTCAAAGTATATAGGGAGAAAGGAGGAGAACTGGGTTGAGGGGGAAGGTGATGGTGTTGTAGATCATATAGAAGATTGTTGGAGATTACATCAGGGCATGGATAGGGTGCAGAGCTGGTCTGAGAAGTGGCAGATGGAGATCAGTCCAAAAAGTTTGAAGCAATTCACTGTGGAAAGTCGAACCCAGAGGCAGAGTACAGAGTTAATGGCAGGATTCTTAGCAGTGTGGAGATACAGAAGATCTTGGGGTTTACATCCACAGATCCCCCAAAGCTTCCATGCAAGTTAATAGAGTGGTTAAGAAGTTGTATGGTGTGTTGGCCTTCTTTAGTTTAAGTTCAAGTTCAAGTTTAATTGTCATTCAACCATACATAAAATCCCATGAATACAGCCAAATGAAACTGTTTCCCTGGGGCCAAGGTGTAAAACACAGTACCAACAATCATTCACAACACAAGGCACATATGGCACATATAAGATAGCAGATAAACATACAGTCACACTAATATATAGGGAAATGGACATGCAGTATTTTACATTATCAATATCCAACAGGATCTTGCAATCACAAGAGAAATGTCAAAGACATTCCCTCACTATTAGGCTGCGCACCACACACTGACTCCAAAGCCCTTCTGAAACAGGCAGTAACACAATCTGCACCAAGTCCAGTGTTTCCACCAGCTAGAAACTCACTGATGGGGTAGAACAACAGTATTTGAAGTTCCTAATGTCCAGCATTGTCTTGTGATCATGAAAAAGACATTTAAAAAGGATGAAAATAGCTCTGGTTCATCCCCAAGAGGCGGTTGTATCAAAACACACTGCCACCCAGCCAGAAGATCTTTCTGGCTTATCATTAGTTAGAGGATTGAATCTAACAACTTTGAGGTAATGTTGTATAAAATCCTGCTTGACCACACTTGTAGTATTTTGTTGAAATCTGGTGGCCGCATTATGGGAAGCTTTAGAGAGGCTGCGGAGGAGATTTACCTGAGTTGGAGAGCTTGTCTTATGCGGATAAGTTGAGCGACCCAATGCTTTTCTACTTGGAGTGAAGGAGGAGAGGTGACTTGATGAACGTGTACAAGATAATAAGAAACTTGGGTAGAACAGAGAGTCAGCATCCGTTTCACAATGGCTAATAAAAGAGGGAATACCTTTGAGGTGACTGGAGGAATGTATAGAGGAGTTGTCAGAGGTAGATTGTTTTTTTTTACTACACAGAGTCATGGGTAATTGGAATTCCCTGGTGGTGGAGGCAAGTGCATTAGGGACACTTAGTAAACTCTTAGATAGGCACATGGACAATAGAAAAATAGAGGGCTATGTGCGAGAGAAGGTTAGTTTGATCTTGGAGTAGGTTGGCAAACCATCATGGGCTGAATGGCCTTAGAATGCTGTAACATTCGATGTTCTAAATTGGCCATGATCGAACAGAAACACAAGAGATTCTACAGATGCTGGAAATGCCAATGCCAGGATTGAATGGCTTGTCATATGAAGAGCATTTGATAGTCCTGGGCCTGTATTCACTGGAATTCAGAAGAATGAGGGGTGACCTCATTGAAACCTATTGAATGGTGAATGGCCTTGATAAAGTGGATGTGGAAAGGATGTTTCCTGTGGTGGGACAGTCTAAGACCAGAGGACACAGCCTCAAAATAAAGTGGCGTCCTTTTAGAACGGATATGAGGAGGATTTTTTTTTTAGCCAGAGAGTGGTGAATCTGTGGAATTCATCGCCACAGGCAGCCATGGAGGCCAAGTCCTTATGTATGTTTAAGGCAGAGGTTGATAGATTCTTGATTGGTCAGGGCATGAAGAGATACAAGCAGAAGGCAGGAGATTGGGGCTGAGAGGAAAATTAGATCAGCCCAGCCATGATGAAATGACAGAGCAGACTCAATGGGCCAAATGGCCTAATTCTGCTCCTATATCTTCTTATGGTATTACGGAAATCCAGAGCAACACACACAAAATGCTGGAGGGACTCAGCAGATCAGGCAGCATCTCTGGAGAGAAAGGGGGAGGTTTTCTGGCTTCTGCCCTTTCCTTCCTACTCCTGATGAAGGGTCTGAGTCCAAAACATCGATCCTTTATTCCTCTCCATGGATGCTGCCTGACATAATCAAATGGAGAATAGTCTTGGTGGGACAAATGGCCTAATTCTGTTCTTATTCTTGTGGTCTTTTTTGAATCTTTGATCTTGTGAATCATTGAGCCTTGGAAGGAAACTTGCACCCAAAAGCTGAACTGATGAATGCAGAAAAAAGAATAGTAGAAATGGCACTTTTGGTTTTATTGACCAGGAAGGGTACACTTCCCTTTGTTGAAATACACAAAGCTCAGTTGCTGGGATATGGACATTGTTGTGTTGGAAATGATGGAGTAGAGTGGGTGCTAATCCTGAGCAGAAGCAGAAGTGATCTCATTGGGGTGTGTACACTGCTTCAGAGGGTTGGAAATAGGCTGTTTCTCTTGGCTGGTGAGCTAACTGAAAGGTTAGTCTGAAGGGTAGAGATAAAGACACATTTTTCCATTCAGTGATACCTAAAGCCTCAGTACACCCCCTCCCAGACAACTCAAGCATCAAGCTTTGACCGTGTTCAATGCTGATATCCATGGACTCTTAGAAATTTGAGGTTCAAGGAGAAAGTGGAAATGGCACGGTGATTAGTGCAATGCTGCAGTGCTCTATAACTCTGCAAAGGAGATTTTCAAAGATGCATCATATTTCAGGTGAAGACACATTGCCTCATTTTATTTCAAATATCCAACCTTTCGTCATAACCTCTACCTTTTGGCAACTTCCCCACAATATGATCATGACCAGGAACCTGGTCTCGATGCCAGAATATAGCACCTTGGAGCAACTTCTTGGCACTGGATTGTTTTTTCTGCTGCTGTCTCCAGCCAGCATCGTATCATCCTTCAGAAAGCAAGAGAGCAGATTCCTAAAGACTGTTTCTGGGGTTCTATGTGAAGAATAATTAATGGAGATGAATTCAAAGCCAAAGAGGGGGACACAGTCCGCCTTGTCTGACAAGACTAACAGGAACCTGACTGAGTGATTCAGGGATAAAATCAAAACAGGTCAATCACTTCATCTACCTTCGGTTTTCCCTACAGAATTCTGCTTCTCATTAAACTGATTTTATTTGTTTATGCTGAGTATCTTTATCGGCTAAAACCACAACAGCAAAACTTAGAAAGGTCAATTGACTTCTTGAATTTCAAACAAATTTTGCCATCCAATACTCTGGATAACTTCACTCACCTGGACACTGAACTGATTCCACAAACACTTTCAAAGATTTGACAACTCATGAACTCAGTATTTTTTTTGTGTTTGCAGTTTGTCTTCTTTGCACATTGGCTATGTGTCAATTTTTATTTTGTCTGTAGTTTTTCATTGATTCGATTGCATTTCTTTGATCTACTGTGAATGTCCACAAGCAAATGAACGTCAGAGTGGTATACAGTAACCCACAGTATAAGCTATCGTCATCGTTGTCATGTGCCACGTCATATGACATAGATGATCACGGTCTCATGACCATGATTGTTCTTGGCAATTCTTTCAGACAGAAGGGGTTTGTCACTGCCTTCTTCTGGACAGTGTCTTTACAAGACGGGTGACCCCAGCTGCTGGACGATGCTGAGGATGTTCTATGAGTCTGTGGTGGCCAGTGCTATCATGTTTGCTGTTGTGTGCTGGGGCAGCAGGCTGAGGGTAGCAGACACCAACAGAATCAACAAACTCATTTGTCAGGCCAGTGATGTTGTGGGGGTGGAACTGGACTCTCTGACGGTGGTGTCTGAAAAGAGGATGCTGTCCAAGTTGCATGCCATCTTGGACAATGACTCCCATCCACTCCATAATGTACTGGTTAGGCACAGGAGTACATTCAGCCAGAGACTCATTCCACCGAGATGTAACACTGAGCATCATAGGAAGTCATTTCTGCCCGTGGCCATCAAACTTTACAACTCCTCCCTCGGAGTGTCAGACACCCTGAGCCAATAGGCTGATGCTGGACTTATTTCCACTTGGTATAATTTACCTATTATTATTTAATTATTTATGGTTTTATATTGCTATATTTCTACACTATTCTTGGTTGGTGCGGCTGTAACGAAACCCAATTTCCCTCGGGATCAATAAAGTATGTCTGTCTGTCTGTCATTATCAATACTCTTCAGAGATTGTCCGCCTGGTGTCAGTGGTCACATAACCAGGACTTGTGATCTGCACCGGCTGCTCGTACGACCATCCCCCACCTGCCCCATGGCTTCACGTGACCCTGATCGGGGTCTAAGCAGGTGCTACACCTTGCCCGAGGGCGACCTGCAGGCTAGATGAGGGAAGGAGCACCTTACCGCTCCTTTGGTAGAGACACATCTCCATGCTCACTCTCCCCACCAAACAGAATATGTACGTTGATAATAGAATGACATGGAACTGTCAGCCATTTCAATTTTTAACATTTATTTTGTGGATGGAAGGATCCCTGGTAAAGCCGCTGTTTATTTACACACACTTGCTGCACTCGTCTCCCCACCACTGAGCAGATCCGCGAGGAGTGCCACCACAAGCAAGCAGTATCCATCGTCAAGGCATGTTCCCTTCTCACTGCTGCCATCAGGAGCTTTAGGTCGCACATCACCAGGTTCATTCAACCATCAGACTCTTAAATCAGAGGGGATAACCTTACTTACCTCAACTCTGACCACACTCACCATCCCTGAACTGAGCCACACTGGAGGGGTAAGCTGGATCGGAGGGCTGCCTCTCAGCACAGCGGGACGCCGGTGTACCGACTGTGACGCTGATTGCTGAGGAAGATGGAAAGTGATGGGGTTGTTGTCTATCTGTGATTCGCGGACACATTACAACCCTCATTAAAGTGTACGCTCAAATGGATTCCAAAAATCGGGATTTAAAAGGAGATAATTGCTGGCCAGTCAGCAGTAGCAGTATTTACAGCTGGTTCATTTCAGGCTTCCAAATAATACTTGCTTTTGATTAATGCTACTAATCTTTGAAGCGTAGCGCACATTTGAAGCCCCGAGCCATTAGACATGCAGCAAACCTGCACAACAGTCGTCAGTGGAACTCCATCAACATCGAGGTCAGACTCAATCCTTCAAAAGGTGAACCCATTACATCCGAAATTAATGCTCACCACTGTTTTGATATTCTGATGCTTGTCCATTCGTTCATCCTCAGGGGGTGCTGCGTGGTGGTGGAAACAAAGAAATCTCACATATGGAAAAGATCCATCTGCTAGGGCTTTAGAGTTAGTACAGCGCAGAAACAGGCCCTTCTGCCCATCTAGTCCGTACCAGACCATTTCAACTGCCTACTCCCATCAACCTGCAGTTGGTTCAAAATAGAATATACAATATAGACTGTCACAGCACAGTCCAGGCCATTCAGTCCACAATATTGTGCCAACTTTTTAATCTACTCTAAGATCAATCTAACCCTTCCTTCTCAGATGGCTTCCATTTTTCTATCATCTATGAGCCTAAGGGTTTCTTAAATGTCCCTAAAGGATCTGCTTTTACCGACATCATATTCCATGCACCCACCGCTCTCTGTGTAGAGCTTACCTCTGACATTTCCCCTGTACTTTCCTCCAATCAGCTTAAAATTATGCCCCCTCCCCATTTCAGCCCTGAGAGAAAGCCTCTCTCTATGCCTCTTATCATCTTATGCACAAGACCATTATTTATAGGAGCTGGATTAGGCCATTTGACCATTCCAATCTGCTACACCATTTCATCATGGCTGATCCATTTTCCCTCTCGGCCCCAATCTCCTACCTTCTCCCCATAACCCTTCATGCCCTGACCAATCAAGAATCTATCAATCTCTGCCTTAAATATATCCAATGACTAGGCCTCCACAGCCGCCTGTGGCAATTCACCACCTCTAGCTAAAGGTACAAGCCACCTCAAAGAGAAAAGCCTTAGCTCACTCAACCTTTCCTCACAAGATATATTCTCTAAACCAGGCAGCATCCTGGTAAATCTCCGCTGTACCGTCTCTAAAGCTTTACATTCTTCCAATAACAAGGGCTAGCGACCCTCTAGGTTGGCAAATTGGAGTTTGAGGCCTGAAATCCAAGGTCTCATCATTGGTGAGTCTTGGTGTCAATGCCAAAGCTCAAAGGCAGAAGTTGAATGTCTGGAAGTTGAGGCACAATGGCTAAAGCCTTGGGTCTTCAAGTTCACAAGTTCATTGGGAAAGTCAGGTGCCCGATGTCTATGAGCTCACCAAACCATTGGAGGCTGGAGGCCCAGAGGTGGCCCACCCTAGTATTGGTGGCCAGTCTGAGTATATGAAGGTGGGTGGGGGGGAGGAAAGGGGCTAGTTTTGCCTTTGCTGTTGTTGCTTGTGGACACGCTCTGTTGGCACTGGAATGTGTTGTGACACTTGCGGGCTGCCCTCAGCACACACTTAGGTTGTGTTGGTTGTTAACACAAACGACACATTTCACGTATGTTTTGTTGGAATCTGCATCTGAAGAGAAAGGGAGGAAGGTGAGGGAAGAGTGATGAAGGGAGGGGATAGGCAACAAGAGAGAATGGGGTCGCCCCGGCTGAGGTGGTAGTTTGAAAGTTTACTTTGACGAGGATTGTCAAGTGTGTCAAAGACTGCCATCATTCAGCCTAGATGAATTGGTGACGGATACAGTAAGACTCTTTAGTCATTCTTAAACTTTCACAGCGTTGAAGCTTTTATTTAATATTCTCCTCAGTCTGTACAACATATTTCAAAAGCAAACGCTGCAAAAGATGTCATCCTATCTTCAAGATTCAACTTAGTATTTGCTGACACTTACCAAGTTTGTGTTTATTTAGGGCAGCTCTTTGTTGACTTTGAAGTATAAGTCACTATCAGGGTAAGATCAAGGGGCTTGTGGTAGTGAATTAACCCGTGTGTTAATCGGTCTCCTCACTCTCAGTTCTTCCTTCATTTTCATGTCACCAATGTTCCCAGGTCCGTGGCTCACTGTGAATACAGAGCACTTGAAGATCCACGCAGGTTTTTAATCTAACACTGATGAAATCTTCCAGCGTTATCAGCAAGAAAGAAGCCCTTTCTTCCAATCTTTACAATGAAGTGCAATCAATACGCAGGTTGAGAGCTTCAGGTTCCCAGGTGTAAGCATCACCAAAAGCTTGTTCTGGTCCAAGCATGTAGAAAACTATGGCCCAGAAAGCACACCAGTACCCCTACTTCCTCCAAAGGCTAAGGAAATGTGACATGTCCTTGTTGACCTTCACCAATTTTTATCGATCCACAGTAGAATGCATCATCGCTTGGTACGGCAACTGCTCTGCCCAAGACTGTAAGAAACTGCAGAGTGTTGTCATCACAGCTCAGTTCCTCATGAAAACCAGTCTCCCCTCTGCCTACACTTCTCACTTCCTTGGGAAAGCAACCAGTGTAATTAAAGATCCCCTTCCACCTTGAACAGTCTTCCTTCTCCCCAAACCATCAAACAGAATGTACGAAAGTACATATCACCTGACTCAAAGACAGCTCCTCTCAGTTATCAGACTTGTGAATGGACCTAATGTACAACACAATGAACTCTTGACCCTCATCATGACCCTCACACATAGAAATATAGAAAATCTACAGCACAATACAGGCCCTTCAGCCCACAAAGTTGTGTCGAACAGGTCCCTACCTTAGAAAATACTAGGCTTACCTATAGCCCTCTATTTTTCTAAGCACCATGTACCTATCCAAAAGTCTCTTAGAAGTCCCTATTGTATCCACCTCCACCACCATTGCCGGCAGCCCATTCCATGCACTCACTACTCTCTGAGTAAAAAACTTATCCCTGACATCTCCTCTGTACCTACTCCCCAGCACCTTAAACCTGTGTCCTCTTGTGGCAACCATTTCAGCCCTGGGGAAAAGTCTCTGACTATCCACACAATCAATGCCTCTCATCATCTTATACTCCTCTATCAGGTCACCTCTCATCCTCCGTCGCTCCAAGGAGAAAAGACCAAGTTCACTCAACCTATTCTCATAAGGCATGCTCCCCACACCAGGCAACATCCTTGTAAATCTCCTCTGCACCCTTTCTATGGCTTCCACATCCTTCCTGTAGTGAGGCGACCAGAACTGAGCACAGTACTCCAAGTGGGGTCTGACCAGGGTCCTATATAGCTGTAACATTACCTCTCGGCTCCTAAATTCAATTCCACAATTGATGAAGGCCAATGCACCGTATGCCTTCTTAACCACAGAGTCAACCTGCACAGCTGCTTTGAGTGTCCTATGGACTCGGACCCCAAGATCCCTCTGATCCTCCACATTGCCAAGAGTCTTACCATTAATACTATATTCTGCCATCATATTTGGCCTACCAAAATGAACCGCTTCACAATTATCTGGGTTGAACTCCATCTGCCACTTCTCAGCTCAGTTTTGCATCCTATCAATGTCCCGCTGTAACCTCTGACAGCCCTCCACACTATCCACAACACCTCCAACCTTTGTGTCATCAGCAAATTTACTAACCCATCCCTCCACTTCCTCATCCAGATCATTATAAAAATCATAAAGAGAACCTGAGGCACACCACTGGTGACCGACCTCCATGTAGAATATGACCCGTCTACAACCACTCTTTGCCTTCTGTGGGCAAGCCAATTCTGGATCCACAAAGCATGGTCCCCTTGGATCCCATGTCTCCTTACTTTCTCAATAAGCATTGCATGGGGTACCTTATTAAAAGCATTGCTGAGATCCATATACACTACATCTACTGCTCTACCTTCATCAATGAGTTTAGTCACATCCTCACTTTATTACACTTTATTCTGCATTCTGTTATGGTTTTTGGGTGTCAGGGTGGCGATATGTCCTAGGTGTAGTACCTTCTTAGCCCCCAATCAGGGTCACGAGAAGCCATGGGAGCAGGTGGTGGATGGTTGTATGAGCAGCTGGTGCATATCACAAGTCCTGGTTGTGTGACCACTGACAGCAGGCAGGCAGACAATCTCTGAAGAGTGTTGATAATGGCTGGGGTCACCTGTCCTGTAAAGACACTGCCCAGAAGGCAATGGCAAATCACTTCTGCAGAAAAATTTGCCAAGAACAATCATGGTCAAAGACCAGGATCACCCACGTCATATGACATGGCACATAATGACGATGATGATGACTGTTTCCCCTTTTCTTACCTCAATTCACTGTTGTAATGATCTGTACGGATGGCCGATAACCACAAAGTTTTTCTCTGTACCTTGATACAGGTGACAATGATATACCAATT
>NC_082714.1:161519408-161526908 GCF_030144855.1 Hypanus sabinus | reverse complement strand
AATTTCTCCCACCAGGCCACCAGACTGATTAACTCACGCTGATGCAACTGTATTTCTATGTTATATTGACTATCCTGTTGTACATACTATTTATTATAAATTACTATATATTGCGCATTGCATATTTAGATGGAGACATAACGTAAAGATTTTTACTCCTCATGTATGTGAAGGATGTAAGAAATAAAGTCAATTCAATTCAAAGGTTATGTGCATGGGAGCATTTCAGTTACTGTGCCGCCGCACACTCACACAGCTTAGGGAGAACAGAACTCACGACCTAAAACGACATTCCAACAAGCTGCAGACAAACAAGCCATCCATTGCCAGAACCAAAGGCTGAGGAATGAATTTCAGATCTTCTTTCTGTCTCTACCCTGCCTTCCCACCACCTCCATGTTTCTGCCATTCTCCTGGTCATTCTGAACAAACCTAACTGCTTTCTATCATCCCTGCAAGCAGGTAAAGTGCTACACCTACCCGTACACCTCCTCCCTCACCTCCATTCAGATCCCCAAACATACCTTCCAGGTGAGGCAAGACTTCACCTGTGAATCTGCTGGGGCCGTCCATTGTGTCTGGAGTTCCTGGTTCAGCCCCCTCTACACCGGTGAGACCCGTCAGGGGACCACTTCATCGTGCACCTCCGCCACAAGCAGAACTTCCCGATGGCCAAACATTTTAACTCGTGTTTGCATGCTGTTCAAGACATGTTGGTCCATGGCCTCGTCTTGTGGCAAGATGAGCCCATCCTCAGAGTGGAGGAGCAACCTTATATTCTGTCTAATTAGCCTTCAACCTGATGGCACGAATATCGATTTCTCCTTCCAGTTAAAAAAAATCCCTCCCCCGCCCCTACTCTGGTATCTTACCTCTTCTATCACCTCTCCCTAGTGCCCCTCCTCTCCCCTTTCTCCTCTGGTCCACTCTCCTCTCCTATCAGATTCCTTCCTCTCCAGCCCTTGACCTTTCCCACTCACCTGGCTTCACCTTTCACCTTCTTGCTAGTCGTCCTTCCACTACCCCCTTTTTTATTCCGGCACCTTCCCTCGTTGACATCACTGGCATGTCACAAACAAGAGAAAATCTGCAGAGTCTGGAATTCCCAGCAACACACACACAGTGCTAGAGGAACTCAGCAGGCCAGGCAGCATCAATGGAAAAGAGTACAGTCGACACTTTGGGCTGAAACCCTTCACCAGGTCTGGAAGAAAGATGAAGAACTTCACTGGCATGTGATATTTTTCAGTTAGATCTGTCAGGCCACATGAATATCATGCTTCATTAGGCCAAAATGAACCTCATTGGTTAAATCACAGGCCAAAGGGAACCTTACTGTTCACTTGTTTATGACAAAAGGCTGAGCAAGAAATATTGGTTAAAAGTTTAACTTTGTCAGAAACATCTCTTTGATGCCTGGAAAGGTCATGCTGCTCAGCTAGAAAGCTGAGATTAGAAATAAACCCTTGGTCCCTGGTAAGTGAGTTGTAGAGCAGCTGGTTCTCTTCTTCTGTAGTTCTTTTATCTATGAACCTCTGCCATGACAATGTAAATCAAGACTATCCTTGTTGTCTCACAGCCTGTTCTTATCAGAAAAGAATCCCTTATCTGTTGAACTTGGACCAGTTTTCGGTGTAAAGAAAGACCATGAGCCAGGTCCTTTGTTAGAGTGAGCTGGTTACAGTTAGAGTCAGTTCACTGTTTAGAATTAGAATCAAGTTTATTTTCACTGACGTATGTCGTGAAATTTGTTGTTGTGCTGCAGCGGTACAGTTCAATACACAGAATATACTATAAAATGCAATTATATACAGCATGGTGCAAAGGTCTTAAGCACATTTATATAGCTAGGGTGCCCAAGACTTTTGCAGAGTACTGTAGTAATTTTATGTATTGCACCGTATTGCTGCAAAATAAAAACACTAATTTCATGATGTGAGTGATGATAAACCTCATTCTCTCATAAGTCTCTATTGTGGAAGGAAAGTGGGAAGGGGGCCAGGGAGAGGAGAGTCGAGGCTGGGAAAAGAGGACGGGAAAGGGGAGTGCGCAGGAAGCACCAGAGAGACATTCTGTGATGATCAACAAACCAATTGTTTGGAATCAAATGACCTTGCCTGGTGTCTCAGGTCTGGGTGTGCCTGCACCCGTGTCACCCCCTGCCCCACCCCGGCACTCCTTCTCTGTCACGTGCCCCATACCCTTCCCTCGGTGCTCCACCTTCAGAGAGGCTCCATCAGAGCATTAGAGGAGGCCCTGGACTGACACGTCGGGATGGGAATGGGGAGTGGAATTAAAATGGCCAGCCACTGGGAGATCTTTCCCGTTGTAGGCTGGGCGAAGGTACTCAATGAAATAATAGTGAGGTGGAGCTCATGGGTTCATTGTCTGTTCTGAAATGTGATGGAGGAGAATAACAGTAAAGAGTAGCTTATAGTTATTTACTGTATTTGCAATGAACTTCTAATATTGCGGCTGTAGCCATACGACCTGTGCCTCATTCTTGACTTCTGGACAGTATCTCCAGATTCAATGCTGGTGAATGGAAATGGTGAACCTATCAAACGTCTCGTTCAGGTAACTCGTTTACTGAAAATTTTCGTGGCACCTCTGCAGGGTCAAAGAATTGACGGCTGATTGCTCCTCTTCACGTATTCCTTTGAGCCAGCCTCTCTCATGTCACTAGAGTAGACCAGGAGTCGCTGGGCCCGAATCTTCAATCCGACATACAACAGAGGAGGGTGTGAAACAAGATCACAGAAACATTCACATTCAGATACAGATACAGACACCGATTTAGATTCACAGCTTCAGGTTCATTTTCAGATTTATTTCTCATATATACATCGAAACATAGAGTGAAATGAGCTGTTTGCACTGACAACCAACACAACCTGGGGGCAGCCCACACATTCCAGTGCCAACATAAGCCACAACAGCAACGATGAAACAAAACACCAAAACAAACCCCTTCCCCACCCACTTGCCCACACAGACAGGCCGTCTCCAGCATTCCAACCTCCAGTGCTTGGCTCTGGACCCAGCCACCCACCCGCCCACTCTCTTTGTGTTAACAACCAACACACTAAAGAAAATGCTAGGGGCACCCCACAAGTGTCACCACACATTCTGGTGCCAACATAGCATACTCACAATGATCAGTAGGGCAACACAAACAACAACAGCAAAATGAGCTCCTTCCCCACCCTCCCAACCAGCCACATTATCAGTCTGGCAGACACTGGGCCACCAACCTCCAGTCCCCAGCCCGGACTTGTTTCTTTCCTCACTAATCCAGTAATGGAAACGGGGAAGTGATATTGCGAATGATCCCATGGTTCTCAGAAGTCGAGGGGTCAGAGCTTCAAATTCCTAGGAGTGAACATTCTGGTCCAAACGTGCAAACTTCCTGGAGGTCCAAGACGCCGACTTCTACAAAGAAGGGATCCATATGCTCCACGACTGCTGGACTAAGTGTGTAAGTGTGCCAGATTTTCTAACATTGACTTCTTCCACCTCAGGCCACGAACTTATCAATCACCCCTCTTACAGTTGGATGACAAAAAAACTTCAACTTGAACTTAAAAGTTGTAACAGTACTATTCTTTAGTGGCAACAGTGGGGTGAATGTGGTGTCCAGGGAGGGGCAGCGCCTCTGGTGAGGGGGCTTGTCACGTCCATTCAGGGGCAGCTCACTCACCTGTGGGCCCCACCAGACATTCAGCTCCTACTTGTGGTTCCCAGTAACCGTGACAACAGCCACACCCCAGCATACCTCTTCAACAGGCAGGCTCAATCAGATGAGGGTAGCCGGGGGCGGGGGGGGGGGTTCATACCCTGATGAGATAGAGAGCGCAGGGCAAGACAAGGCACAGACGACATCCACTACAACCAAAGAAGGTGCCAGTTCGTGACGCCTGCACTTCTGAGGTCGAGAGAGTGGAGCTGCAAAGGCTTTTCCACTTTAAAAACTCTCCCATACAGGTACACTGTTATTGCCGGGCACAGTGGATAACTGCCAATAGTAATAGTAGAATCATTTACCTTTCAGGTTGGATGCTGTTCAGAGAGGGAGGGAAGGAGATGAGGTGTTAGGTCACTCTCCACAATGATAAGAAAGAATTTTATAAGAAGCGTACCTAGGGTAGGTCATCACATCCTTTTTCTCAGAGTACAAATGTTCAACACTACAGGGCATAGTTTTAAGGTGAGAAGGGGAAAATTTTCTTACGTAGAAAGCAGTGGGTGCCGGGAACAGGCTGCCTGGGGCGATGGTAAAGCAGATACAACTAGGGTCATTTTCTTTGGAGTGGTAGAGGCTGCGGGGAGCTTATAAGATTATGAGAGGCATAATCTTATATTTTTTCCGGCGTGTCAATGTCTAACGCTAGACGACAGGCGTTGAAGGTGGAGGTGGGGGGGAGGTTCAAGGGGGGTTGGGAGGGGTAAGTTTTTTACACAGACAGTAGCGGATACCTGGAATGCATTGTCTGGTATGGAGGTGGAAGCAAATACACTAAAGTTCAAAGTAAAATTCATGATCAGAGTACAAACATGTCACTACATTCGACTCTGAGACTCTTTCTCCTGCAGGCAGTCTCAGCAAATCTATAGAATAGTAACAAAACAGGATCAATGAACAACAAACTGTGCAGATGCAGATATATATAAATAGCAATAAATAACAAGTATGAATTAACAGGAAAAAGAATCCTTAAAGTGAGACCATTGCTTGCGGGAACACCAGAAATAGAATAAGTGTAGTTATCCACTTTTGTTGCAGAGCCTGATGGTTGAGGGGTAGTAACTGTTCCTGAACCTGGTGGTTCAGGTCCTGAGGCTCCCGTACCTTCCACCTGATGGCAGCAGAAAAGAGCAAGGCCGGGGTGGTGAGGATCTTTGATGATGGACGCTGCTTTTCTACGGCAACTTCTCATGTCGATGTGCTCAATGGTTGGGAGGGTTTTACTCGTGAAGTATGGGGCCGAATCCGCTACCTTTTGTGGGATTTTCCACTCAAAGGCTTTGGTGTTCCCGTACCGGGCTGTAACGCGGCCGGTCAGCACACTTTCTACAGGAGTCTGCCAAGGTTTTTGATGACGTGCAGACTCCTGAGGAAGTGGAGGCGCTGCTGTGCTTTCTTTGCAATTACATTTATACGATGGGTCCAGGACAGGTCCTGGTTTTTAAGAGGCATTTAGTTAGCCACATGAATATGAGGAAGATGGAGGGATTAGTTTTGGGGGGTGGGGGGGTTTGATTTACTTTTTAGCTGTCTTGGCACAACATTGTGGGTTGAAGGGCCGTTCCTGTGCTGTACTGACCTATGTTCTGTTTAAACTGACACCAGCATGTCAGAGAACAGAGGGGTTCAGGCAGATGGGATAGTTTGACACTGTGGTTGGCAAAGACATTGTGGGCTGAGGGGCCTACTCCTCTGCTGTAGTGTACGAGTCGGGGAGCAGATTGGAGACATGACTCCACCAAAGTGAGTGTGAGGTGCTCCTCCCCTCTGCTAGTCTGCCGGTCACCCTTGCAAACTGTAGCACCTGCTTTGCCCCCACTCAGGGTAACAAGAAGCCATGGGAGCAGGTGGTAGATGGTCACGTGAGCAGCTGGTGCAGATCACAAGTCCTGGTTATGTGACCACTGGCACTGGACAGACAATCTCTGAAGAGTATTGATCATGGCTGGGGTCACCCGTCTTGTAAAGACACTGCCCAGAAGAGGGCAATGGCAAACCAGTTCTGTAGGAAAATTTGCCAAGGGCAATCATGGTGCTGGAAAGACCATGATCGCCCACGTCGTACAACATGACGCGCAATGACCGAAGGAGTGCAGGTGTATGTGGGTGAGTGGGAGGAAAGGGGATTGTTTTTGCTGCTTGTTCAGCTCGGAGTTGTTCTGCCGAGCGTTGGTGACATGGTGTGTTGGTGCCAGACTGTGTGGTGATGCTTGTGGGCTGCCCCCAGCACACCCTTGGGCATGTTGGTGGTTAATGCAGAAGAGGCATTTCACTGTATGTTTCGATGTACACACGGTAAATCAATCTGAATCTCAAATCTTGTGCTCTGTGTTCTGTGAGCTTGCATTAAATCACACGTAAGCAGAAGGAATCCTTCGCTGGGTGATGGATTGGATGTTTCACGTCCTAATTCTGTGCCTGTTGCGGAGTGCGAACAGCAGATGATACATTGCGGGAAAAATATGTGGAAAATCATAAACACAGGAGATTCTGCAGATGCTGGAAATCCAGAGCCACACACACAAAGTGCTGGGGGATCTCAGTAGGTCGGGCAGCAACTATGGAGAGGAATAAACAGTCGACATTTTGCACTGAGACCCTTCAGCAAGACCGGAAAGGATGGGGTGGCGGGGGGAATGAAGCCAGAATACGAAGGTGGTGGGGGGGGAGGAGTACAAGCTGGCAAGTGACAGGGAGACCAGGTGAAGGGGAATCTGGGTGGGCGGGGAGGCAATAGGTGAAAAATGTAAGGGGCTGAAGAAGAAGGAACCTGATGGGAGAGGAAAGTGGGCCAAGGGAAAAAGGGAAGGAGGAGGGGCACCAGAGGGTGCTGATGGACAGGCGAGAAGAAGGGAGCTAAAGTGAGGAATGGAAGGAGAGGGAAGGGGAAGGAGGAAAAATTACCGGAAGTTGGAGTGCTGGCTTTCCAACGCAGCAGAGTGCTTCTGCAGCAGATGGCCTGGCCATTGCAGCCTGCTGGTGTGCTCTGCTCCCCTGCCGGTTTCTGGCTGATTACAGTGACCCCATAGAAGGAAACTGGCCTGAAAGGCATAACACTCAGTGCATACGGCCACGGACATTCATCAGCCTGAATCTCCGAGGCGTAGGTCAGCAGCTCTTAGCATCGAGAAGGTGACTTTCCCATCAGAGAGATTGATACTATTAATCTGGGAAAAAAATGCACCTAAAGTTAATCACAGCTTTAAATCTTGAGAGAGAGTTTAATACTTTAAGAGTTGGGTTAAATTCTACAACTTGCTGCTTTTAGCAGAGATAGATGGGATAAAAACTAGCCCTGATTTGGTAAGCTCGTTAATGGCTTCACATTACTTAGTCCTGGTGCTCGCAGAACTGTCAATCCAGATTTATTGCATTTAATACACAGAATTAAACATTCCCAGGGCACAAGTACTAGCTGAACATGATGTTAAAACGCAGTCAGTAACTCTGACGTGAGAACTGGAGCAGGAGATGGGGCACAGGGTGCAGAAAGAATAACAAAAGTGAACTCATTATAAACCCACGAACACTACCTCACTATTTTCGCTCTCTTTTCCCACTACTTATTTCAGTTAATTTTGCAATGTGTATTTCTTATAATTTATAGGTTTTCTTTTATGTATTGCACTGTACTGCTGCTGCAAAACAACAAAATTCACGACCTGCACTGCACCTATACTTACCCCCTGTACCTAGTAAAGCGGCCACTGAGTGTATGGTCATGGTCTTCTGCTGCTGAAAGCATTTATTTCAAG